>NC_056726.1:1459479865-1459659865 GCF_019279795.1 Protopterus annectens
TGATGTTAGGGTACTGCTGCACAATGGCACTGATTTCATAATAATATTGCATCACAGTACTGATGTCAACATACTGATCCAGCATGGCAGGGACATCAGAGAGCTGCTCTGTTATGATGCTGAGGATATACTGATGGGAAGAAATCACACTGATGTCACAGAACTCGTTTAGTATGCCAGAATGTTACTGCACCACATTAGTGATGTCAGACAGCTGGAACACTGTGGCAGCAATGTCAACATTCTGTTGTGTTGCAGCCGTGATATCACAATGTTTCTGTTCTGTAACAGTCAATGTCAAATGCTGCGGTTTGATAGCTGTGATGTCAGAATGGCCATAGTCTAGCATGGTGCTCATGTCAAAATGTTGCTGTACCTCAGTAGTTATATCAGAGTGCTGCAGCACCTTTCCTGACCCTGTTGTATCATAGCAGTGATGTCATAATATTGTTCTATCAAAGTAGATATTACAGAGTGTTGCTGTAACAAAGCAAGTATTTGTGCTATTTCTTAGAAGTGCTGTCAGAATATTACAGTACAACACTGATGTCAGAAGTTTGCCACCCATAACACAGTGCTGCTCTATCACCTTTATATCAGAATGTCGTTGTGCCACAGTAATGATGTCAGACAGCTGATGTACTATGGCAGTGATGTAAACATTTTGCTATGGTGTGGCTGTGATATGTTTATGTTTTACAACATCGATGTCAACTAGTCAGTATACCACTAAATCACAGGTGTTATGTCAGAGTGCTGCTATACCAAAGCAACATAATCTTAGGGCTAGCCATAGATGTGCTGCAAGAATACTAATGTACAACAACAATGATATCAGAAGAGTGTCATGCTATAGTACTAATGCCAAACTGGTGCATGAAAGCAGTGTTACCTTTGTGTTGCCATACCAAGACCGTGCTGTATGAACATATTGCTGTAGCAAAGTAGTGTTACTTAGTGCAGCTGTACCTTAACAGGATGTCAGAATGGTTCATAGGTTCATAGTGTGGTACTAGGCTATCATTCCTAGGGCCTATACAAGCCTAGCCATAACAATTCTCTGGATATTTCTTCCCACACTATTTACTTCCCTGGACCCCTGTCTAGCAGGGTGACTGATGTGATCCCCAAGGTGAATTTCTTATCTCCCATCCAATCATTAAGGTTCCTTCCCATCCAATTGTCAAGGTTCCCTTTGAAGAGGGCCAAGGAGGCACTCTGCTTGACATGTATGGGCAGTCTATTCCAGAGTATAGGGAGTCTCTGGGTCAGGAACCTATCCCTCCAGCATATTTTGTTCATTTTGATGACAAGGTTTAGATCCCTGGAGCGTGTGGCTCTGAGGCACTGGGATTTCTTTAAGTGGAGCATGTCCAACAGCTCAGGGTTTGACATGGCCTTGTATGTTAAGCAGAGATCACCTCTGAGCAGGCGATATGTGACAGAGTATAGCTGGAGATTTTTAGACTGTCAGCATAGGGCATCTGCTTTAGGCCTGTGATTCTTTTAGTGAGGTATTTCTGTGGCTTTCCAGCTGTTGCAGATGTCTTGTGAGGTACATACCAAATGGGGCATTGTAATCTATAATGGGTCTAATGAGGGATGAGTACAGTGGGACAATGACCTCCTTTTTTCTGGAGGAAAAACCCTTTGTGATGAGGTGTACCACATAGAAAGATTTCCTGACTATTGTGGTGATGTGGTTATCGAAGATGAGACCACTGTCAACCTGTGTCCCTAAATCTCTCATCACACTTTCGGTGTTTAGTGTACTGCTACCTATGTGGTAATCCATGGGTACATGGTTTTTCCCAAAGGGGATAACTATACAATTCTTGGCATTAAGCTTGAGCCCATGGCTCTGGCACCAAGCATCTGTTTATGTAAGGCCCATTTTGTAGAATATCCACATCATTTGGGGATTCAATAATAGCTCCCTGTTTGCAGTCATCCAAGAACTTTGCTAGCCAGAGTCCCTTAGTGTTGACCTGTACTTCAGAGAAGTAGATGCCAAACAAGAGTGGTCCCAGGACTGAACCCTGAGGTACTTCATTTGTCACTTGTCTGGATCTGGATTTGGAGTTAGCTACTTTTACAGCCTGGGTCTGTCAGTAAGCTAGTTGGCAACCCATCGAGTGATGTAGGGATTTATTCCCAGCTTAGTAATGATTATGATTCCAGAGCGGGGGATGGTGTTGAAGGCCTTGGCGAAATCTAGATAGGCTGTGTGGACCACCTTACCCTCATCCACAGCTCTGGAGACTGAATCAAAGAAGTCAATCAGGTTCAGAAGACAAGATCTGTCTTTCATGAAACCAAACTGAGTGGGGTCCAGTGTTTGAAGGTTGCCAATGCCTTTATTTATAGGTTCCATACCCTTACAGATCAGGCTCATCAGACTGATGGGACAGTAGTTCCTGGATCCAAGGTGGATCCCCCTTGTGCAGTGGGATAACTGTAGCTCTGCGCCTCTCAGTGGGCACGAAGCCTGAGGTGAGGCTATGATTAAACATGACACTTAGGTGAGGTGCCAGTTCATTTTGTAGTTCATGTAGTACACAGCCCGGGATGTCATCTGGTCCCATGGATGCTGTATTCTTAGCTTTGCAGATTGTGATTTCTACCTGTGTAGCTGTGATTACCAGAATTTGACAATCTTTTGGTATTGAGATGGGCACTTTAGGAGGTGAAACAGGGGTGAATTTGGCACTAAATTGATCTGCCAGGAAATTGGCAATATCCTTGGGATCTGTATATTTAATGCCATTCTGTTGTAGCTCACAGCAGATCTGAGCACTGCCTTTTAGATTATTGACATAACTATAGAATACCTTGTGGTTGTCTGGAATTTTTGGCAATTTTATTTTCATAACTAGCTTTAGAGGATTTTATAAGGGATCTCAGCTTCTTACTGAGGCTGGTAAGAGAATTTGTTGCATCCTGGGATTTCCCTCTTTTCTGCAACAGTTTATTCCTTCTGTTGTATAGTTTGTTTATGGCAAGGGACTACCAGATTGGCTTGCTTTCTTTGGAGAAGAGCCTCTTGGTTTTATTTGGGATGACACGATTCATGCATGAGTGGATGTGCTCGTACAGTGCCTTAGTGTAGGATTCAGCAGTCAAACTTTTAGCTCCTGTCTGCATGGGTGTCATGAAGTTTGTCACTTCTGACTTTAGTAGCATGAAGTTGGCTTTGGAGAAGTTTTTTATGGAGGTTTCCTTACTGGCGGGTGGGGGTGGAATGTGGATGTCAATGTTGACTTGCTTATGGTCAGACCTGACCAATGAAGGGGTGACCACTGGTGTGGAGCATCTATCTCCCATGTTGTAATGACCAGGTCTAGAAGATTGGAGACTCTGGTGGGACAATGGATTAGTTGATTAGATGGCATTGTACCATAGCAGTGATCATCATGCTGCGTTACAATGGTGATGTCATCATGATGTTATACTATGGCAATGATGTTAAAATTTACTGTATCACAGCTGTAATGGCATTATATTGCTGGACCATGGTGGTGATATCAGAGTGCTGCTGTACGACAAGCAGTGATGTCATAGTGTGAGTTTACAATGTCAGTGATGCCAGAATAATGCAACTCATAATCTCATCTCTACCTCACAGCATGTCTTCATACCTAATCACAATACAACCACTGCCCTTGTAATGTTTACAGATATAAAAAATCACAATAGAAATTCAGATTGTCTAACCTCATCACTGTTTATAGCTCCATCCAAGGCATTCAACACAGTCAGTTATCAAATTATCCTAACTAAATTCTCTTCCTATAGGCTATCATCCTTCTCACTTAACTGGTTTCTTAATTACCTCACAAACAGTTCCCAGGCAGTGAAATGTCAAGATGATTTCTCCTCTTCCTTCGTATATCTATTAGAGTCCCACAAGGTTCCATCCTAGAACCACTCCTGTTTAACTTATTTATCAATGACCTAAACGCAGCAGCTAAAGGGGCCACCATAATGCAATACTCCAGTAATTGCACTCTAATATGTACTCCTAGGACACTACCAATGCTCCAAACACTCACCCAGAAATCCTTCTCCTCTGTAGAAGTTTGGCATAATAACTCCTGAATCATAAATAAATAAATAAACTACTCCCCAGCTATCACTCCTCCCAAAAATATCTTTAATATACTGTCATCTAACAAGACTAATGTTGAGCTGGTATGCCACATCAAGCTACTAGGTGTGATTGTATACAACCACCTGAAAAGTGATCTCCACCTTCAGTGAGCCATAAAGAAGGCACACCCAAAAGCTAGGCTTCCTCTATAGAGTAAAACAATTCCTACTGAGTCTTCTAGACAAAACATGGCTACTTCTCTACTCACACCCTGTTATATGCCTCTGTTATTGTAACCAACCTCAACTCCTCTCTATCAGCCAAGTTAGATTAATGCTACCATAAGTAGCCAAATTCTCAACCAACCAACCAACAATATAGATCACTTCTCTGCCTCTCTCTAAAGCAACTAAACTGGCTCAAACTAAATAATTCTTTATTTTTCTTACAATTAATTATAATCTTCAAACTACTGCACAGCCATGAACAATTCATGTTTCTTCCCTCCATTAATCAGCCTTAAACTACAAAGAAACCTCTACACTCCATTGACAAACCATTACACTCTATAACTAAATCTAACAACATTGTAGGATAGCCCCTGTATTCACTCTGGATTGCTTACAGCTGGAATCTAACAAGACCAATGTACTTCCAATCCCAATCCTCTTAAGAACAGTCCACAACTTGAAAAACTTTAAATGTCAACAGAAGCAATACCTAACAGGTAAATGGCTCTGCACCTGCACCACACCTTGTTAAACTGGTACTAATACAGCTGTATGAATGTGTGCAATAACTCTCTGCTGCACAAGCTTAATGTCCTATCATCACAGCTGTACCGTCTATCATCTCATCTCCTTTATCTTCCTTGTGCCTCTTCTCCTCCTTCTTTTCATCGGCTGCACTAACTCGTTTATTTTATCCTCCCATGTTCTAGATTTTGAACAAGTCTTTATAGTAACAAATATACTTACATAAAACTTGACAATCTATGCATGCTGATGATATTACACTGCATATACCTCCCAATATTTAAAAATATATATTCATTACAACCCACTTAACTGTTATTTTTAATCAAAACTGTTTGTATTTTATGTAACTGATCACAAGGATGTCTGAATAATGGAACTGTTGTTCCCGAGGGAAATGAACTGTAAATGATGAAACAATGCAAATTATGTCCATGATGTCTGTATAATGGAACTTTTCTTCCTGGGCCTCTACTGAAAAAGGGTACTGCTCAGTTGGACATCCCTTGTAAACAAATGCCAATAAATAAAAAAACAAATATTAAGTACGTGTTACCATATAATTTCTGGATATCATTGTAATTACAATACTGACGTACAATAGAAGTCATGTAAGAATGTTGCTACACCGCAGAGTGATGTCAAAGTGCAGTGTTTCTACCATAATGATACCTTAGTGCTGCTGTACCATGATGGTGATGTCAGAATGCTTTTACTGTAGCACAGTAGTGATGTCAGAGTGCTGCTATTCCATGGCAGTGATGTCAAAATGCTGAAGCACAATAGTGGTGATACCAGAATAATGTATAATCATTTCAATAACTCAAACTACTGTTGTACAGTGGCAGAGACATCAGAAGTATTGCACTACCAAGGTAGCAGTATCGGAACTGTCATGTCCAACAGCCATTATGTCAGCATGCTGCTATACCACAGCCATGATGTCAGAATGCTGAGCATTGCAAATACTGGCAGAGTGCTGTTATACTGTGGCAGTGATGTTGGCATGCTGCTGTGCCCTGACACTGATATCCAAATTATTGTAATGCCATGGTAGCAATGTCAGAACCCTGATGTAGAACAGCAGTGATGCCAAGATCTTGCCGTGCCATAATATCAGCATGCAGAAAAGTGCAAATTATGTCAGAGTACTGCTGTACTGTGGCAGTGATGTCAAAGCTCTGAAATACCATGTTGAAGGTGTGTGACTGCTGACATGGATTTAGCCATGAATATACCATCTACACCACAGTGTACACATTTTAAAAGTAATGTATTTACTTTTTGAACTGTGGTTTGCTGGAATATAATTAAAATAGTATATTTATTAGAGTGATATATTTGCTAAATGTCAATTAGGGTGACACAGGGGTGTAGCAGTTAGTGTTGTCACCTCACAGCAATAGTTTCACTGGTTCAATTCTTGGCAGGGGTGACTTCTGTGTGGAGTCTGCATGTCCTCCCTGCGTTCATGTGGGTATCCTCTGGGTGCTCCAGTTTCCTCCCACTTTTCAAAGACATGCATCTGGAGCATTTCTCCTTGGGCCCCTGCTGAGAATGGGTATTTTCCCAGTAAACAAATGTTAAATAATTTCTTCAGAATGTCTTGATTTAATAGTTTTTTCCCCTTAATCTTATCATTTTTGAAGCTTTTTTAGTACTAAAAATGTACACTGTCTAGAAACATGCACTGTTTGAGTTTGAGAAGGAGGCCATAGTTGCATAGGTGGGAAGCTACATTCTTGAAGCTGGAGTACAGTTCCAAAAGTCATGGCTATCCTGCTGAGTGCTAATACATAATTACAATGATGTCAGGCTGATTGTTGCACTTTAGATGTGATGTCAGAATGCTGATGAACCTCAACAGTGATGTCATACTACTTCTGTTCCACATTAATCTGGCAGTTAGCTCAGAGGATTATGGCTATTAGCTCTTAACAACCTGCTTCCTGTAGTTTAGAATTCGATTCCACTAGCCTTGGTTTGATGCTGTGTGATTCTGAACAAGTAATCTAAAACAATTGAGAGACTAGAATAGGCTCAACAATGGTCTCCTGGAATGCATGACCCATGACTAACCTATAAACTGATAAAACTATACTGATGTCAGAATGCTCCAGTCCTTCAATGATGTCAGAATACTGTTGATCCGCTGCAGTAATGTCAGATTATTGCTGTATCACAGTAGTGATGTCACACTTTGGCTTTACCACAGCGGTGATGACAGATTGCATATGTACAGGATCATTGATGTCAGCATGTTACTGTATCGCACCTGTGAAGTTAGAGCATAGATATACCATATCAGCAAACCTAGTAAGCTATGTACCATGACAAATGATGTCACAATAATGCTGCTTTGTCACTACAGTGATTTTCAAATGCTGCTGCTGTATCACAGTAGTGATCTTCAAATCCTGCTGCACCTCTACAATGATGTCAGAGATCTGCTGTACCACAATAGTTATCTTAGCATGCTATTATGCCTCAGCAATAAAGTCAACATGCTGCTATAGAACAGCAGTGATGTCAGAATGCTGTTGCTGTGTTACTGCTGTGATGTCAGAATGCTACTACATCATAATACTGCAGCAATGATGTCATAGTGCAGATGTTTAGTTATGTTAGTATGTTACTGTACCAAGGCATTCATATCAGAGTGCTGCTGGACCATTTCTGTGATGTTAGTGCACTCTTTTACCATGACTGTGAAGTCAATATCTCCTGTAATACATAATGCTAACTTACTGTGGCCATGACATCAACACACTACTTTATCGTAGCAGTGATGTCAGATTCATGCTGCAACACTGTAACAATGTTAAAGTGCTGCTGTCCCATGCTGATGTACCATGACAGCAATGTTATCAGGCTGCTATGCCATAGTAGTGATATCAGAATGTTACGGTGCAATGGCAGTGATGTGAGCATGCTACTATATCACACCAGAGAAGTCAGCATTTTACCATACCATGGCTTTGATGCCAATATGCTACCATATCACAAGAGTGATGTCGGCATGTTACCATGCCACAGCTGTGATGTCAGCATGTTACCATGCCATGGCTGTGATGTCAGCAAGCTAGTATATAACTACAATGGTACCAGCATGCTACTGTAACTTGGGAGGGATGTCAGTGTGCTACAGTGAAACAAAGCACTACACACCATAATAGAAATGTCAGATCTATTTCAAATTCACTAATAATTTCTTCCTGTGATGTGCTTCAAAATATGTGTAAGAAACTGCAATCAATACCGTGTGTGAATCAAGAGGCCATTATGGCAGCCACTGAAGCTTGTATGCATTCCTCTTCAGACTGGTGATTGCCAGGACAACATTAAGATATAAAAAATACTGTTGTTAATGACTAAATAGTCATGCTGTCTGCAAAAGTGTGGTAAAGCTTTCTCTGGCTATGGAGTTTATAAAGCAGTTAAATGTGTAGTTTTTACCTAGTAATACCATGCGTAACTCCTCAGTCTGGCAAATGAAGGTGATAATTGCAGAAGTTCTGATGAATTCAAAACACACTTTGTTTCATTTTACTGTGATAAGATTCTAGTAATCAGGATATGTTTTGTGGTGTTCTGTACTACCTACTTGTAACCAACTGACAAGTCACTTGATTTTTCTGCTTAGACGTGACATATTGAAATGACAAGACTGAAAAGATGAGCTATCAGAATACATGCCACCGATGGCTGAAAGCCTTATATAATTATATTCAATAAGGAACAACAGATACATGACAGCACAGCCAGCCTTAGGCATAGGCCAACTAGGCAGCCGCCTAGGGTGCTGCTTTAGCAGGGGCACTTTTCCAGTATTCATTTGGTGTAAGGTAGACCAGGATGAGGGCACCAGGTGGGTGTGAGGGAGGCACCGTGGAGCCCTTTTGCCTAGGGCACCAGTGGACCTAAGGCCGCTCCTGCAAGACAGGATGCAAAAATAGTAGGAAATGAATCAACTCCTGAAAATATGATAATACTAACCTTTTTTCAATGTACCATGATGTCACTACAGTATGGCAAGTACAATAAAATAGTTAAACATGTCTTCTGTGTTAATATGCATACTGCTTAACCTCACTGCAGATATCTCAGAAGGAGGACACAGCCATGAATGACAAGAATGCACAAGAAATCATTGATGGAAGATAAACAGTAGAACTCTCCTTACTGAGTCAGCTAGTAATTATTTTTAAGCTGCTTTTGTTTGCAGCTTTATACTTGCTAACTGTAGGATAGCGGCACAAGGAAATCCAAAGCGATATTTCCAGTGCTGGAGGATGTTCGGGTGGTGCTTATGTTTGGTGTCAAGTGAGATGATACCATAGAGCTCTGTGGATCACATTTTTATTCAGGATTATGAGGCTGTGTCTCTAGTCAGTGGATGCAAAGCCATGTTGTATATAACCATCTGCTTTGTCTTGATAATGTGGTGTTTATTTTGTGTAACATTCTTTACATAAGAGAAAATCCAAAGTTTGCTGGTGCTGCTCATATGTCTCAACTTCTTAATGTAAGAATTCCAGACAAACTCAAAACTAATGGGTAAACAAAGGTCCGAATCTGAGACAGATTGTAAATATTGTTCTTATAAACATGAAAAGTTGCTAGAATAACAGGATTTGTGTTAGCATGCATTTTCTAAAATATATGAAGTCTGAAACTCAAATTTCTGTCATTATTTAATGAGTTCAAGTTCAATGATTTGCCGGAAAACACACATTTTATGAGGAAAAGACCAAAACATGTGCCATAAATCTGGACATTCTACATAATGCCAGACAGCTGTACGGTGCTGCTCTTGATTTGAAGCTGCATTCATCTGCTACACACAGAAGTAAGTTGTTATGCATAAGTACCTTAATCTGTCGGCAGCAAATTCATCTGCTTTTCACCTGAGAGTAGAAGCACCATACAAGGTTGAATACACAGTCATAATAAATGGTTTACCTTCAGGTGTACGTTTTGCACATGGGCGAACAGCAAATGTTCAAAAGGGCGTTTGCAAAATTTGCAAATGAACGCAAAATGGTTCGAATGTGCAATGAGCGAATGCACAGTGACATTCACTCATTGCAGATTCGGCATTTTGGGGCAGATTGCACTATAGTGGGGATCGGAAAATGGTCCCTTTCCCCACCGTAGTGTGATCTCAGAGTTAGACTACTAAAGTAGGGGGGTGCAGGGGAGCTTGCCCCACTGCTTTACACTTCATTACATTTTTTTTTTTACATTTATGTTTTGAAAATCAGCAAATCTGCATTTCGATTTGCTGATTTACGAACATAAACTGTTGCAGTTTTGTTTTTCAAAGTTATGATTCGCTCATATATGCAATCACACGAGTGTGTTTCACCTTTGTAAAGGTAAACCCCTATAAACTGTAAGCTCATAGACACCCAGACGGGAAACGTAGTTAATAAAAAGTAAAATCAGGAAATTGGGACTGAGATATTTTGAAACCAAATGGACATCAATTACTCATAAGGTAACTATTAAGTAGATGTGAACTATATGACAACTGCTGTGCAGTTATCCCTAATGAAAACTATGTTAAGGATAACAAAGGAAGACCCTGTGCTGCCAGATATGTACGACTTCACTGCTGAAAATTTGTTTCCTCCTAATGTTGCTGCTACAGACGAATGGCTGTTTTCATGTCAAAGACCCTTAGCAAGTACTTCCAGAATAGTAATGTTGGGTAATCAATTTCCAAAGTGCTGGATGTTATCCTTGAGGGAAACCTGGAAACAGTAAAAATTAAGCTCTCTGTGAGAGTTTCATGCAGTAATATGGCACTGAGAGAAAATGAAGATTTAACCAAAAGTTACAGTAGAGAGGAAATAGTTCAAATGGCCCAATGCACAATGTTTCAGGGACTGATTGCTCCTAATGAGAGTGTATGCACATTCCAAGAAGTCATGCATGATATGCAGGCAGTCAGCGATAAGTCAAGTAATAACAGTAGTAAGAATTTAGTCATCCGAGCATTAAGCATGAATGAGGGGCCACATACAGCCTGAGGCCAACATTTCTCTCATGGGTCATATCCTAGGCCAATGCAATAGTAATGAGTGAAATGTGTTATAAATATGTAGCTTTTATGTAGCATTTACAGAAATTATTTGAACCTCCTACACCTCAGGGCAATTCAGACCTTCATTCCTCTACATCTCCATTACATACTTTCATGCCCTAACTCCTACCGTACCCCACTACAGCCTGTCTGTCTGCCAATCCCCCTTTCCTGCCTGCCTCTTATGAGGGAAAATCATGTGACAGGTGTAGATATAATGCACAGCCAATCACAGTCTACAATATCCCAGGTATGTCCATTTCTGTTTACTCCTACCTACATTAAACCAATGCCATTATCTTGATGGGTGTGATTTTAATACATTCTAGTCAGGTACAGCTCAAAAAATGTTCCATTTCACCTGCAAGCTGCATCAGAGATGGGATTGGATAAGTCTCCCTTTCTCCTCAATTCAAACATGCAAGACTTGGTAAAAAAATCCCAAAATGGAGCTGAGGTAGCCAATACTTCAGCAGGTTTGGATTATTGTTTAAGGCTGGGTTCCTCACCATCACCAACATACAGCTCTTGATGATGTCATTCAGGAGTCGGGAATGGTTTTGCAAATAATTGGGTACAAATGTCAAAGGCAAGTCTTAAATACTATTATCCATTTAGAAAGATAATAGATTTTTTTATATTAGCATGCATTTCCAGAACAAATATTTACCTTTAACTGTAATACTTGTCTTTATTTAGTTATCGTAGATCAGACTGTTGCATAATAATGGTAAAGACAAAAATCAGGGATAACTATAAAGTCATGAATAGTCAATAGGTATACCAGAACCATCAAATCTGATAACAGTATGCTAGGAAAATCAACAAAACAATGGTTTAAGATCTTATGTGAGTGAAGCATGTTTCTTATAATAGCAACATATTTTTCTGGGGGAGTGATTTTCTTTATCTATCTGTCCATCTATCTATAAATCCTATATTGATTGGGTTAGTCCCATTAGGCAAGTAGCTTCTCTTCAGTGGATACCCAAAGTGGTATTTATACTGACTAGGGAAATTTAGCTAGGGAACTCCCCTCTACTATTTTTCTGGGTGGCAGCAGAGGCTGTAACCAGAAGAAAGGTAGCAGAGAATGCAGAATGCAGTATGAAGGAAAATGCTGGTTCATTAATGTAAGACTTGAGATGTGCAGATATGGCAGTGAACAAAAATAAAGTTGCAGTAATGAAGGAAGGAGGTTTGCAAACTGAACAATTTTGCAGATGTTCGAAGTATATGAACCAAATGATGAGTCAACAGTTTTTGTGGAAAGATACTGTAGACAAATTGTGCAGTAATCTGCTGATTTTGAAACTGGCACTGCTTTATTGGAAGTGCTTCTGTACAGGAATCTGCTGATAGTGAAACTGAGACTGCTTTTGGTGATACTGGCAATTTAGAAGATGTAGCAGGTCAACACAAGACTGGAGAAACTACTGAAATAACTACAACAAAATATTGTGAATTATAATAATGTGGGTGTTTTAGGACTGGAGAAAAGCAGCAAACTAAGAACACTAGACAGAGATGTTCATTTACAGACAGTAAGTGAATGGAGATCTGTTATGACTTAATGACAATATTGCAAAGGAGTGCGAATTCTACAGATAGGCGTGCTGTTTGAGAACTGTTGGTGTACCTTTATGCTTCACTGCTAAAACATTAGGGCTATGATACATTTAGGAATACATTTAGCCTTAGTGAAATATACTTTGAAAACTAAGCATTAGCAGAAGAATTTTAGGACTGCACAATGCTAGTGCTTCTAGTGAGCCCTGGAAAAAAACATTATGTCTGATAATTAAGAAATGGACTTAAGAAAGTATTTTAATTAAATAATGTTATAATGATATGTATGTATATATATATATATATATATATATATATATATATATATATATATAAATATATATACATATATATATATATATATATATATATATATATATATATATATATATATATATACACATATATATACGGATCTAGGACTTTTAATCGAAAGATCAAAAGTCTGAATCAATAATTACCGGACACACTTTTTTGATGAAAGCGCTTACACCGAAAAACCGCTTTCGTTAAAGTATGTTAAAAAAAAAAAAACATTAAATCTACTGCTGTGCCTCCCACACCCCCCTACTTTAATATTCTCACTCCAAGGTTGCACTACAGTGGGGAAAAGGGAATTTTCCCTTATCTGCACCGTAGTACGACTGGCACAACCAGCATACTTACCCGAAAGTGCTGCTTTGGTGAACAGTGCTTTCAGTTAAGTATGCTTGCCAATTAATCTTTTGGTGGAAAGTGCAGTCTGGTAGCTGTATGGATCCCATATATATATATATATATATATATATATATATATATATTATAAACATAATGGTATGGGTTGAATTAACTGTGAAAGAAGGAAGTAATGCTCATATATATATATATATATATATATATATATATATGTATGTATATATATATATATATATATATATATATATATATATATATATATATATATATATATATATATATATATATATATATATATATATATATATATATATATATATATATATATATATTATATATATATACCAGGTATGTAATGATGCTGGACAAAGGGAAAGGTGAAATACTGGGGACTGACAACATTTTTTGTTTGTTTTATTTTGTGGGGAAGACAATCATTTAGTTCAAAAATAGCCAGAGTAACAAAGTGCACAATGTGAGAAAACAGGCTGTTCCATTAAAAATTGTGTAACAAATTGTAGCCCAATGTGATTAAACAGGAAGGAATTTTACAAAAATGAACAACAGTATATTCAGAATGAAACCAGGGAAGAGGGAAACTGAGTAACGGGGAAGAGAAAGACGAGATGTGTTAAGTGATAATGAGGGTGTTACCTGATTTTGGCACTTGAACCTTTTTTATCTACATTTAGTAGTTTGCCTAAATCAATACCTTAACCAGTAACAAAAATGTTAACATCTTCTAATTAGGCTAGACAAGAATATTGACTACATTCAGTTAACTTATTGCTCAAAATATCAGTTGACCTTTGTGTACAATTTTTTTGAGCACATACTTTAAGCTAGAAACTAATACATTATTATATTGTCTTACTCTTCCTGGATACACCTCTCATCCTTGGTCAAAATGGGTGATCAACAAACTAGTCTATCCTATATTGCCAACCTTATAGCACTTAAGTATAGTCAGGCAATGAAGGAATTGCATGTTGCTGACAGATAATGATCATTCACTTTACTCATCAGTGTCTGTTTTAGAGAGATTCAAGTATATAGAGAAAGTCCAGGGATAGATTTGTACTGCAGGAACTACCCCATTCTCTGGAACAAATTCTGCCTCAAATTTAAGGAGCGTGACACAATGTCTGTCATTAGAGAACTGGCTGGGTGTATGTAAATTCACCCCTGGTATGACTAGCCTGACTGGCTTGAAATGAAAGGCAAGGCCGGAGGATGGGTATTGGTAAGGTGGAAATGGTATCAAGGCTCAGTTGCTTTGTAACTCCCATGATCCTCTGAAGAACAAGAAGATGCAGAAGGGCTGAGGAAGGAGGTACATAAAGTGAAATGGAGGAGGAGGAAGGAGAGCATATACATAACATCCCTATCCATAATAATAATTAGGAAATTATATAAAAGGATCTGCAGGCATGCGAGGATAGTATGGCAGAAGGAGTGCATTTGATTGCAATGAGAGGTAAAAAGAGAAAACTGAAATTAGGAAAGCCTGAAAAACTGTAATGAAATGGAAAATATAGCCTTTACATTGTGACAGTAATTGATATTAGGAGAAATGTTAGTATCCAAATTGTGTAAGGAAGTAAATGTACATATTGCATGTTTGCAGGATGTGGGATTGGTATCACAGACAAAAAAAAGATCCTAAGGATCAGATTAAGGCCACATAAACTACAGGGATGAGGAGAAAGTTATGGTAAAGATAGAAAGAAAGAAAAAAATGAAAAAAAATCAGTGAGCGGAATGAAGGAAAAGATACACAGAAGTGCATGGTTACAGGAAAACGGTGGCCCCTCTGTTAGGCAAAAGTGTGAAATATGGAAAAGCAAGTATGGAAAACATAATAAATAAAAAAAGAGAAATAGAGTCAGGAAGGTATTTTAGAAGTAGTGAAGCGGTATGTGAAAGAAAGTCTATGAGTGCGAAAAAGAATGAAACAAGATGAGAAGGCAGGTGACAAAAATAAATAAATTAAGAAAATAAAGATCTGGAAAAGAAGAGAACAATAGAATAGTTAAACTTAGTTAAAGAAAGTGGTTTTTCAAGCCCAGATGGCTTAGAGTATGATTTTTATAAAACATTAGCAAAAGAAGAAACATTTTTGCTTGTTAATGTAGTAAAAGAATGGTTATGAGATGGGATGCTGTAAAATGTATTTTTAAAAAGAAGTGAGACAAAAAAAGAAGATATCATGAAGTGAAGACCTATAAGGTGGAGGAACAAATAGTCATAATGGAATTCATATAAAGAAAAGCAAAACACTAACTAAATATATGTTGTTGATAATAAAGTAAGGTGAGAAAAGGGGGTTATATGAGAGGATGTTAGAGTCTGATGTCAAGAAAGCATCTGACAGTATTTAAGGTGAGGAAAATGTGAGTGATATTTAGGAGTCTTATTGTGTGGCAAAATAATTCAAGATTTTTAAAACAGTATATGAACATAGATGGAATAGGGTATTGGGTCTGAAACATGCATGGAATAGGATGATAGCAAATAGATGTGCTGGAAAAACTGAAAACCCAGAAAGGGGTGAAACATGGTTGCCCTGCAACAGAGTAATGAAGCTGTGTTAGTTGTAGGAAAGTAAGTAAAGTTTGCTGGCTGCAGTGGGTGAAAGTACCCCAATTTTGGCACATGCTGATGATTTGGTGGCCATCATGAAGAATAAAGGACAGATAAAGGAAAGTATGTGGATACTGGAAAGTATGTTAAGGGAGGTTGAATTAAAGTTAAGTAAAGAGAAAAGTAAGGGTTTGGGGGGTATGACAAAATAGGGGGTATATTTCATGAATCAGGAGATAAGTATGTTCAGAGGCATAGCTGGCTCCGTCTGCATCATGTGCCGGTATCACAAACCAGCATTCCACCACCTCGGCTCTTCAAATGAAGAGCAAAAAAAAAGGGGCACTTCACTGCATTAAGCCGTATTAGTACAATGAAGTACTTTTTTAACAGTTAGATCCACCCCTCACCCAGCAAGCTTTTCTGCTGAAGACCAAAAAAAAGTGTCATTCCTTCTACTGGCACACCAACCAAGTCACCCCCCCCCCCAGTCATTCAGGTCCCATTTCTGTTCTAGGCCCCAACTGTCCTTCCCTGACATAGTTTATTACAAAAAAAAAAAGCAATCTTATTTTAAACTGTAAAAAACTGCTTGCTACAAATTTAGCAAACAGTTGCTACAGATTATACCCTGCTTTGCATGGAGTGCTACATCACTAACATTTTAGATTTAGCAAAAAAAATATCCTTCTTTTAAACTGTAGCAACTGCTTGATACAGATGTAGCAAACAGCTGCTACAGCTTAGACTGACCACACACAGAGCAGTGCAGCACTCAGGTTTGACCTCAAATGTAATACTGTCTTTTAAAAGCTCGTATTGTAGTAAAGAATGAACAGGGTGATCAATGGTCGATTGTACTCACCCAATACTTTGCTCTGAGGGCCATTGCCCCTTTTGCCCTGCACTAGCTATGCTTCTGAGTATGTTGGGTATGAGATGCAGACAGCAGGAAGTGTGAATGATGCAGTGAAGAAGGTTTTAGTCAAAGTTAGAAGTAGTACTGTGATAAGGAAAGCTTTTAACGCGTCCTTTAAATAAAGAATATAAATGATTTATATGTACATATTAAGGAAGATGAGCAGTTTGAAAGGAGTGTATGCCCTAGGCTACAAAGAGAAAGAGTTAAGAGATGGTATTTGGGGTTATAAAGTGTTCAAAACTGAACCCAATCAAGTGAGGGGTGTTATATTGCTACAGAAAGAGGGTGGATTTAAGTTAATCCTTCTAGTGTTCTTTTTTTTTTTGTGAAATCCTCAAATCTGTTTTGGATGCTGATAAAGATGAAAGAAGGGAAAAAGGGAAAACAGATGGAATAGATTTTGAGGATTATGTATGAGATACAGTGATTAAGAATTTAGATAGAAAAAAGAAATAAGGTACTGTACTGTAGGTAAAGTGAGATCAAGAAGACTGAAAATAAGGGTTTTACAGATGAGAAGAAAATATTGATATGAAACAGTGATAGAAGAACAGAAATGTTACTGTGTTCAACCCTGGGAACATTTAGTAGTGAGAAAGAAAAGAGGTTTATAAAAGAGGGGAAGAAAAATGGAAGAAAGAAGCGATTTTCTGTGGAAGTTAACGCTGGGTAAATTGTTTGTAGAGGGACAAATGAAATACAAACAAGCAGATATAAATTATGAAAAATCTATGATAAAGAAGACACAATGGAACATGCTTTGAGTGTAAGAAAATGAAAATGTTTTAGGAAAATTTCAAGAAGAATATACATATGACTGTTTCAAGGCAATAAACACGGATATGTTGCTTTATGAGACATATAAGGATGTTACAAAGTTGCAAAGAGAAGAACTCGATCAGGTTTTGTATCCATGTACAATGAACCTACGGAGCAATACAGAATGCATGAACATGTAGGTGTCAGGGATTATTGTGTAACAAATCACGGGATTGTACAGTTCTCTCAAAAGAATAAAGTTGTGGTTGTGGAGAAAGGGGTAAGAAGGGTGAATTGTAAGAAAAATGAGAAATGTGTTTGTTGTGATTGATGTTAAAATGTAAGAAAAGTATGTTATTATGTTAAAGAAAAAATAATGCGAAATTTATGATATGTAAATTTATGTTGTGCAAATACTACTCTTTTTAAGTGCCATGGGATGTTTTACATCCACCAGAGCTACCATAAATTCAGGCAGATGGGAGAAAATAATTTAGAAAGTAACACTCTGAAAAATTTAATTTAGGTGATGCTTACTCATACCCTGGTTAAATGGTAGTACGGGCCAGATTTGGGCAAGAGGAAATATAAATTAAAGAAGAGGTTAGTCCAGGAGGATGTTATTAAAAATAACTAAGCCAGAGATAAAGCCTGGAAAACCTGGAAAACTGAGAAAAACTCCAGGCAATACTATCAACGGCTTAGAAACAAGGCCAAGGCTGAATCCAAAATAAACAAACAAAACTATTTTCTTAGTGCCCAAAACAAATATTCAGATAATCCACAAAAGTTCTGGCATGCCATTAACTCCCTACTAAAGCCAGGCAAAACCACTACTCCAGCACCCAGCTCTACTAACAATACCCTAGACATAGCTTTTCAATTTAATAACCATTTTATTAAGTCTGTATTAGCCCTGTCCAATCAAATAACCAAAAACAGTCTACCTCAATCAAAACCCAACCTATCCCACATCACCCCCTCTTTCAGCCTTTCACCAGTGCCCACCTCGACTATCAAAAAACTGCTCCTAAAACTAAAGCCGACCACATTGGCAGTTGATAACATACCTGCTGCATACCTAAAAATGGCTAGTGATTCCATATCATATCCTGTCTCCATCCTAATCAACTGCTCCATACTAGAATCCTACATACCCAAACTCTGGAAAGTATCTCACATCATTCCTCTCCATAAAGGAGGTAACTCCTACAAATTTCCAACTACCGACCTATTGCTATCCTTTACCCCCTATCCAAAATTCATGAGAAATGTATCCACTTGCAAATGATGACATTTCTTAACACACATAATCTACTGTCTACAACACAACACAACACAACATGGTTTCTGTCCACATTACAGCACTACCACAGCCCTTCTATCCTTCACTACTCATATATTCCTTCACAGGAATGATAACAAATATGTATCAGCCATTTTCCTAGACCTCTCAAAGGCATTTGATATGGTCTCATACTCCATCCTACTAGACTCACTAACATCATTATCCTTCACCTCCTCTACTATAGCCTGGGTCAGAAGCTACCTATCTGACAGGCAACAATCAGTCCAGTGGAAAGGAACTCTGTCTACACAACTTCCAACCACCATAGGAGTCCCACAGGGCTCTATACTGGGCCCACTATTGTTCTCTATTTTCACAAATAACCTCAATAGCTCTACACAACATGCCATATACAGATGACTCAATCCTGATCTGCTCTGCTTCATCTCCCACCACCTGACATGCACTCACTCAAGATACCTTTAACTCAGTACAAAAATGGATTTCTGGTATCCAACTAATTCTGAATCCCAAAGAGACAAAATTGCTACTATTTACCCCAAATAGATCAAAAACACCACTCTCCTTTATCATAGCATCTAAGGATGGCGCCACCATCTCCCGTTCTAACCATACCAAACATCTAGGCATTGAAATAGACAATAATCTTCATTTTGATGACCACATCTCACATACCATAAAACTAGTACACAAAAAGCTAGGCTCCCTATAAGGACATAAGTCCTTTCTCTCACAAAAAGCAAGAGTCACTCTTGCACAAAGCCACCTCCTCTAACCTCTATTATACGCAGCACCAATCTTTACCCAAATTAGACAATGTGACCTAGACAAACTAGAATCTTGCTACAATAAAGTAGCCAAGTTTGCTACTAACTCACACTATAGAACCCATCACTGTACTGCTCTAAAAGAACTAAAATGGCTTGAGCTACCACAGCTACTTAACTATCACCAGCTGGGCACAGCCTACAATATTCTCAAATATCCTGAAAAAAAACCCTCCTTATCCAAACTACTTACTGTCTAAACTGCAAACCGGTACCTAAGATCTAGTGAAAAATCTCTCCTCTCCATCACCAAGGCTAACAATAATGCAGGGAAAGTGCTCTACTCCCACACCATTGCCAGAAATTGGAACTATCCCCCCTATCCGTGTCCACTGCCCCCTCCACATCCATATTCAAAAACTCCCTCAAATCGCATCTCCTTAGTACCTGGTTATGCCCTTGTATCACATAACCCTAGTCACACTGCTACTAACTCCCCAAACTCCTCTCTGATCACATGCTGGATCTCTGATCCCCTGTAGGCTTGGTCATCTGAAAGGGTACTTTTAACTGTAGAATCTTACTTGATATATTTTCTTCTCTTACCAATGTATAACTGACATTGTCTTTTTACCCATGTTCTATATCTTCTTTTACCTGGAGTGTTTTTATTAATTTCTTATTATATTACTATGCTCAGCATACATGATGTAACCTGTTTTGTGTATTATGCTGGATGTACTGTAACTGACATTGTCTTTTACCTATGTTCTATAGCTTCCTTTACCTGGAGTGTTTTATTAATTTCTTGCTATATTACTATGCTCAGCATACATGCTGTAACGTGTTTTGTGTATTATGCTGGATGTACTGTATTTGTATAACTTGATGCCGGAGCTTTTCTCCTCGGGTCTCTGCTGAAAATAAACCTGGTCCAGTCAGAATTTCCTGGTTAACAAATGTAAAATAAAAAAATAAATAAATAAAATAAATAAATAAATTACCAACACAACATTTACAACTGGGAAAATGCATTACACAAGAACAACAATAAATGTAAACAGTTCTATAAAGTATGTGAATGCACACAGGCACAGACACACACACACCCACACTCACATACAAGTACACATATATTCATCTCTATTCATCTCTTTGAATCTTGTTACCAGAGAAAAGACAGAAATCAATGTTCTCTACAGTAAAGCTCAGTGTGACATGACCTGACAGATTAACAAAGGCGACGAGTGGGTGAGTTGTAAGGATGTACTATGTAGGAATGAAGGCTGTGAGAGATTCAGCTTTTGAATTTCATTCTAAAGCAAATAGTCTCATGATGAGCAAGACTTTGCACTATCTTGTTGTTTTAAGGAAGCTGTCTTAAACACAGGAGATAATTAAAAAGAGAGAAAATCTATAGTTATTATAGCAGCCAGGTTTCAGCATCCAGCCAGTAACACCGTGTACTGTATATAAATGAAGACATAAGTTTTCAGGACAGAAATCAGAGCAACTCATGAGCCACTTTGGTGATAATAAGGAAAGCAGTAGTTGAACAGCTAGGAACCATTTAAATCAAAGGCTCATAGATCACAGGCATTCAGTGCTCAGTTCGCTAAGCCAACCATGTTACTGCAAAAACATTTAAATAGCATGATACTAATGAGAAGTGCATTAATATGGAATCTTTAATAGAAGATTGTGTGTGTGTGTGTGTGTGTGTGTGTGTGTGTGTGTGTGTGTGTGTGTGTGTGTGTGTATGTGTGTTTCTGTGAGTGTGAGTGTGAGTATGCATGGATATGTGTGTGTGAGTTGGTGACAGAGAGAGAATAAGAGTCTATGTGTAACTTCTTTGCCTATTCATCTCAAAACCTAACTTACTCAACACAACAAACAAGCAGGTATTTAGAAAGGATGATTACCCCTGTAGGGGAGTAGATAGTGCATTTGTTTTATATAATATCTATATAACTGTTATTATATTACTATTTATTTACTTAAATTTGTTGACCAGGGGAATTAACTCATCCAAGGACCCTTCCAGTTATTTGCTTGTCCTAGCGGTAATTATGATAATGACATAACACACAATATACAATGTTTAGAAGCATGAAGGTAGACATTATTAAACAAAACTTATTCACTTACTATACAAAATTATGATGTATACAGTAATATAAATGAGCAAAAATAAAGACTTTAGCATTAAAGTGTGAGACAGATAAATTTAATAATGTAATAAATAGAAAAAAGACATACTCCAGGTTTTAATAAAATAATTGTAGGCACTGTGTAGAGCCTATACAGAATGTTACAGTGTCAGTGTACATGGTTCCCCCTTGGCAGCATGCCATGCACATTAATGATGGTGCGTTGCTGAGGGAGAGCTGAGGAACACAGTTATTGAATCAGTGCAGGGAGTGGTGTAGTGCTAACCATGATCGTAGATGAGTAAGAGACTCCCTGCACTGTCCTACTGTTTTACTTTTATTTATTTATTTATTTATTTTTAAAAAGCATGTTTGCATGGCGTGGCATGGAGCACAGCAATGCTAAGCAGTGCCCACAGATAAGATAGCAGACACCTGCCAGACATCTAAAACAAAAAAAATGGATATAATTAATTATAGGTTCATAGATGTGTACTAGGCTAATGGCCCTGGAACCTTTACAAGCCTAGCCCATAGCATTACCCTGCAATTGTGCAATCCAGCATTAGTTCTTAGTGCATCTGTCGAGTATAGCCACTGGAGTGAACCCCGGGGTGAATTTTCTATTTCCCATCCACTTATCAAGATTTTTCTTGAAGAGGGCCAATAAGGTGCTCTGTTTGACATGTATGAGAAGTCTATTCCATAACACGGGCAGTCTCTGGGTTATGAACCTGTCCCTGCAGCATGTTCTGATGATTGTGGTAATGAGGTTGAGGTCTCTAGAGCATGTGGTGTGGAGGGATTGGGATTTCTTTAGATGTAGCATTTCAAACAGAGCTGGGTCAGACATGGCTTTGTAAGTCAAGCAAAAATCGCCACTAAGTAGGCAATATGAGACAGAAAATAGTTGGAGTTTTTTGAGTCTGTCTATATAGGACAAGTGTTTAAGGCCTAGGATCCTCTTTGTGATGTACTTTTATGGCCTCTCCAGTTGTTGCAGGTGTCTAGTGAGGTACATGCTAAATGGGGCATTGTAGTGTATGTAAAGGTAGCTGCTACAGATGTACCATACCTCCAAACCCCCTGGAAGAATGGATCCAAACACAGCCATATGTAATAGGGGAGCATAGGCCCACAGATAGGGACATGTGCAACAGTTTGCCCCTATAAAGATGGTAAGTTGATAGAATAACAGCTATTGCATTTACATGCATATTCTGATGGGTATGAAATATGACACTCAAATGTCTCTCTTTCCTTATTGACTTCAACCCACAATGTTTGCTAGCAAACTGCCAGATGACCACAATGTCATGGGACACTTACCACACATATGAGGCGAAACTGCAGACATACTCCATAAATTTCTACAGTTGACAGTTATGGTATTTACCCTCTGCGATGCTGTAGTCTCCACACCTCAGTAATGTCCACCTTAACAACAAAGAAAGAAGCCCAGTCTACATGAAGGCCTTATATATTGTACTGTGGTGGCATGTCATTGGCCAATGATAGTGCAATTCAGCAGTTTTGACCGCAATTATCAATTCTAAGCCACAGGTTGGTGCAGAGGCAATTACCTGCTAATAAGCAGTGCATTAAAAGGCAAGCAGCTGGTTATGGGGAACAGGTCTGTATGAGACTTAACTCACACAGAGAGTGTATTTCTAACAGATTACAAGAAGCAACGTTCAACAAAGGAGTATTGCAGTCCACCAGGTATGTAAATGATTTCCACATATAACAAGATGCAGATGGGGGGATGGAGGTATGGGGAATAGGGATTACAGCAGTAAGCCTGTCATAGATCTATGGTGATTACATGTCATTGATAGGAATTACAGCAGTAAGCCTGTCATAGATCTATGGTGATGACATGTCATTGATAGGGATTACAGCAGTAAGCCTGTCATAGATCTATGGTGATGACATGTCATTGATAGGGATTACAGCAGTAAGCCTGTCCTAGATCTATGGTGATGACATGTCATTGATAGGGATTACAGCAGTAAGCCTGTCCTAGATCTATGGTGATGACATGCCATTGATAGGGATTACAGCAGTAAGCCTGTCATAGATCTATGGTGATGACATGTCATTGGTAGGGATTACAGCAGTAAGCCTGTCATAGATCTATGGTGATGACATGACATTGATAGGGATTACAGCAGTAAGCCTGTCATAGATCTATGGTGATGACATGTCATTGATAGGGATTACAGCAGTAAGCCTGTCCTAGATCTATGGTGATGACATGTCATTGATAGGGATTACAGAAGTAAGCCTGTAATAGATCTATGGTGATGACATGTCATTGAAAGGGATTACAGCAGTAAGCCTGTCCTAGATCAATGGTGATGAAATGTCATTGATAGGGATTACAGCAGTAAGCCTGTCCTAGATCTATGGTGATGACATGTCATTGATAGGGATTACAGCAGTAAGCCTGTCCTAGATCTATGGTGATGACATGTCATTGATAGGGTTTACAGCAGTAAGCCTGTCCTAGATCTATGGTGATGACATGTCATTGACAGGGATTACAGCAGTAAGCCTGTCCTAGATCTATGGTGATGACATGCCACTGATAGGATTACAGCAGTAAGCCTGTCCTAGATCTATGGTGATGACATGTCACTGATAGGGATTACAGCATTAACCCTGTCCTAGATCTATGATGATGACATGTCATTGATAGGGATTAGACCAGTAAGCCTGTCCTAGATCTATGGTGATGACATGTCATTGATAGGGATTACAGCAGTAAGTCTGTCCTAGATCTATGGTGATGGCATGTCATTGATAGGGATTACAGCAGTAAGCCTGTCCTTGATCTACAGTGATGACATGTCATTGATAGGGATTACAGCAGTAAGCCTGTCCTAGATCTATGGTGATGGCATGTCACTGATAGGGATTACAGCAGTAAGCCTGTCTTAGATCTATGGTGATGACAAGTCACTGATAGGGATTACAGCAGTAAGCCTGTCCTAGATCTATGGTGATGGCATGTCATTGATAGGGATTACAGCAGTAAGCCTGTCCTAGATCTATGGTGATGATATGTCATTGATAGGGATTACAGCAGTAAGCCTGTCCTAGATCTATGGTGATGACATGTCATTGATACGGATTATAGCAGTAAGCCTGTCCTAGATCTATGGAGATGACATGTCATTGATAGGGATTACAGCAGTAAGCCTGTCCTAGATCTATGGTGATGACATGTCACTGATAGGGATTACAGCAGTAAACCTGTCCTAGATCTATGGTGATGACATGTCATTGATATGGATTATAGCAGTAAGCCTGTCCTAGATCTATGGTGATGACATGTCATTGATAGGGATTACAGCAGTAAGCCTGTCCTAGATCTATGGTGATGACATGTCATTGATAGTGATTACAGCAGTAAGCCTGTCCTAGATCTATGGTGATGACATGTCATTGATAGTGATTACAGCAGTAAGACTGTCCTAGATCTATGGTGATGACATGTCATTGATAGGGATTACAGCAGTCAACCTGTCTCAGATCTATGGTGATGACATGTCATTGATAGGGATTACAGCAGTAAGCCTTTCATAGATCTATGGTGATGACATGTCATTGATAGGGATTACAGCACTAAGCCTGTCTCAGATCTATGGTGATGACATGTCATTGATAGGGATTACAGCACTAAGCCTGTCATAGATCTATGGTGATGACATGTCATTGATAGGGATTACAGCAGTAAGGCTGTGTTAGACCAGTGGTGATGACATGTCATTGATAGGGATTACAGCAGTAAGCCTGTCTCAGATCTATGGTGATGACATGTCATTGATAGGGATTACAGCAGTAAGCCTGTCATAGACCTATGGTACTGACATGTTCATTGATAGGGATTACAGCAGTAAGCCTGTGTTAGATCTATGGTGATGACATGTCATTGATAGGGATTACAGCAGTAAGCCTGTCCTACATATATGGTGATGACATGTCATTGATAGGGATTACAGCAGTAAGCCTGTCCTAGATCTATGCTGATGAGATGTCATTGATAGGGATTACAGCAGAAAGCCTGTGTTAGATCTATGGTGATGACATATCATTGATAGGGATTACAGAAGTAAGCCTGTCCTAGATCTATGGTGATGGCATGTCATTGATAGGGATTACAGCAGTAAGCCTGTCCTAGATCTATGGTGATGATATGTCATTGATAGGGATTACAGCAGTAAGCCTGTCCTAGATCTATGGTGATGACATGTCATTGATACGGATTACAGCAGTAAGCCTGTGCTAGATCTATGGAGATGACATGTCATTGATAGGGATTACAGCAGTAAGCCTGTCCTAGATCTATGGTGATGACATGTCACTGATAGGGATTACAGCAGTAAACCTGTCCTAGATCTATGGTGATGACATGTCATTGATATGGATTATAGCAGTAAGCCTGTCCTAGATCTATGGTGATGACATGTCATTGATAGGGATTACAGCAGTAAGCCTGTCCTAGATCTATGGTGATGACATGTCATTGATAGTGATTACAGCAGTAAGCCTGTCCTAGATCTATGGTGATGACATGTCATTGATAGTGATTACAGCAGTAAGACTGTCCTAGATCTATGGTGATGACATGTCATTGATAGGGATTACAGCAGTAAACCTGTCTCAGATCTATGGTGATGACATGTCATTGATAGGGATTACAGCAGTAAGCCTTTCATAGATCTATGGTGATGACATGTCATTGATAGGGATTACAGCACTAAGCCTGTCTCAGATCTATGGTGATGACATGTCATTGATAGGGATTACAGCACTAAGCCTGTCATAGATCTATGGTGATGACATGTCATTGATAGGGATTACAGCAGTAAGGCTGTGTTAGACCAGTGGTGATGACATGTCATTGATAGGGATTACAGCAGTAAGCCTGTCTCAGATCTATGGTGATGACATGTCATTGATAGGGATTACAGCAGTAAGCCTGTCATAGACCTATGGTACTGACATGTTCATTGATAGGGATTACAGCAGTAAGCCTGTGTTAGATCTATGGTGATGACATGTCATTGATATTGATTACAGCAGTAAGCCTGTCCTAGATGTATGGTGATGACATGTAATTGATAGGGATTACAGCAGTAAGCCTGTCTCAGATCTATGGTGATGACATGTCATTGATAGGGATTACAGCAGTAAGCCTGTGTTAGATCTATGGTGATGACATATCATTGATAGGGATTACAGCAGTAAGCCTGTCCTAGATCTATGGTGATGACATGTCATTGATAGGGATTACAGCAGTAAGCCTGTCTCAGATCTATAGTGATGACATGTCATTGATAGGGATTAGACCAGTAAGCCTGTCCTAGATCTATGGTGATGACATGTCATTGATAGGGATTACAGCAGTAAGCCTGTCCTAGATCTATGGTGATGACATGTCATTGATAGGGATTACAGCAGTAAGCCTGTCCTAGATCTATGGTGATGACATGTCATTGATAGGGATTACAGCAGTAGGCCTGTCCTAGATCTATGGTGATGACATGTCATTGATAGGGACTACAGCAGTAAGCCTGTCTTAGATCTATGGTGATGACATGTCATTGATAGGGACTACAGCAGTAAAACTGTCCTAGATCTATGGTGATGACATGTCATTGATAGGGATTACAGCAGTAAACCTGTGTTAGATCTATGGTGATGACATGTCATTGATAGGGATTACAGCAGTAAGCCTGTCCTAGATCTATGGTGATGACATGTCATTGATAGGGATTACAGCAGTAAGCCTGTCTTAGATCTATGGTGATGACATGTCATTGATAGGGATTACAGCAGTAAGCCTGTCTCAGATCTATGGTGATGACATGTCATTGATAGGGATTACAGCAGTAAGCCTGTCTTAGATCTATGGTGATGACATGTCATTGATAGGGATTACAGCAGTAAGCCTGTGCTAGATCTATGGTGATGGCATGCCATTGATAGGGATTACAGCAGTAAGCCTGTCATAGATCTATGGTGATGACATGTCATTGATAGGGATTACAGCAGTAAGCCTGCGCTAGATCTATGGTGATGGCATGCCATTGATAGGGATTACAGCAGTAAGCCTGTCATAGATCTATGGTGATGACATGTCATTGATAGGGATTACAGCAGTAAACCTGTCTCAGCTCAATGGTGATGACATGTCTTTGATAGGGATTACAGCAGTAAGCCTGTGCTAGATCTATGGTGATGACATGTCATTGATAGGGATTACAGCAGTAAGCCTGTCTTAGATCTATGGTGATGACATGTCATTGATAGGGATTACGTCAGTAAGCCTGTCTTATATCTATTGTGATGACAAGTCATTGATAGGGATTACATCAGTAAGCCTGTCTTAGATCTATGGTGATGACATTTCATTGATAGGGATTACAGCAGTAAGCCTGTCCTAGATCTATGGTGATGACATGTCATTGATACGGATTACAGCAGTAAGCCTGTCCTAGATCTATGGTGATGACATGTCATTGATAGGGATTACAGCAGTAAACCTGTCCTAGATCTATGGTGATGACATGCCATTGATAGGGATTACAGCAGTAAGCCTGTCCTAGATCTATGGTGATGACATGTCATTGATAGGGATTACAGCAGTAAGCCTGTCCTAGATCTATGGTGATGACATGTCATTGATAGGGACTACAGCAGTAAGCCTGTCTCAGATCTATGGTGATGACATGTCATTGATAGGGATTACAGCAGTAAAACTGTCCTAGATCTATGGTGATGACATGTCATTGATAGGGATTACAGCAGTAAGCCTGTGTTAGATCTATGGTGATGACATGTCATTGATAGGGATTACAGCAGTAAGCCTGTCTCAGATCTATGGTGATGACATGTCATTGATAGGGATTACAGCAGTAAAACTGTCCTAGATCTATGGTGATGACATGTCATTGATAGGGATTACAGCAGTAAGCCTGTGTTAGATCTATGGTGATGACATGTCATTGATAGGGATTACAGCAGTAAGCCTGTCTTAGATCTATGGTGATGACATGTCATTGATAGGGATTACAGCAGTAAGCCTGTCCTAGATCTATGGTGATGACATGTCATTGATAGGGATTACAGCAGTAAGCCTGTCCTAGATCTATGGTGATGGCATGTCATTGATAGGGATTACAGCAGTAAGCCTGTCCTTGATCTACAGTGATGACATGTCATTGATAGGGATTACAGCAGTAAGCCTGTCCTAGATCTATGGTGATGACATGTCATTGATAGGGATTACAGCAGTAAGCCTGTCCTAGATCTATGGTGATGACATGTCATTGATAGGGATTACAGCAGTAAGCCTGTCCTAGATCTATGGTGATGACATGTCATTGATAGGGATTACAGCAGTAAGCCTGTCTCATATCTATGGTGATGACATGTCATTGATAGGGATTACAGCAGTAAGCCTGTCCTAGATCTATGGTGATGACATGTCATTGATAGGGATTACAGCAGTAAGCCTGTCTCAGATCTATGGTGATGACATGTCATTGATAGGGATTACAGCAGTAAGCCTGTCCTAGATCTATGGTAATGGCATGTCATTGATAGGGATGACAGCAGTAAGCCTGTCTTAGATCTGTGGTGATGACATGTCATTGATAGGGATTACAGCAGTAAGCCTGTCCTAGATCTATGGTAATGACATGTCATTGATAGGGATTACAGCAGTAAGCCTGTCTTAGATTTGTGGTGATGACATGTCATTGATAGGGATTACAGCAGTAAGCCTGTCCTAGATCTATGGTGATGACATGTCATTGATAGGGATTACAGCAGTAAGCCTGTCCTAGATCTATGGTGATGACATGTCATTGATAGGGATTACAGCAGTAAGCCTGTCCTAGATCTATGGTGATGACATGTCATTGATAGGGATTACAGCAGTAAGCCTGTCCTAGATCTATGGTGATGACATGTCATTGATAGGGATTACAGCAGTAAGCCTGTGCTAGATCTATGGTGATGACATGTCATTGATAGGGATTACAGCAGTAAGCCTGTGTTAGATCTATGGTGATGACATGTCATTGATAGGGATTACAGCAGTAAGCCTGTCCTAGATCTATGGTGATGACATGTCATTGATAGGGATTAGACCAGTAAGCCTGTCCTAGATCTATGGTGATGACATGTCATTGATAGGGATTCCAGCAGTAAGCCTGTCCTAGATCTATGGTGATGGCATGTCATTGATAGGGATTACAGCAGTAAGCCTGTCCTAGATCTATGGTGATGACATGTCATTGATAGGGATTACAGCAGTAAGCCTGTCCTAGATCTATGGTGATGACATGTCATTGATAGGGATTACAGCAGTAAGCCTGTCCTAGATCTATGGTGATGACATGTCATTGATAGGGATTACAGCAGTAAGCCTGTCCTAGATCTATGGTGATGACATGTCATTGATAGGGATTACAGCAGTAAGCCTGTCCTAGATCAATGGTGATGACCTGTCATTGATAGGGATTACAGAAATAAACCTGTTAGATCTATAGTGATGACATGTCATTGATAGGGATTACAGCAGTAAGCCTGTGCTAGATCTATGGTGATGGCATGTCATTGATAGGGATTACAGCAGTAAGCCTGTCATAGATCTATGGTGATGACATGTCATTGATAGGGATTACAGCAGTAAGCCTGTCCTAGATCTATGGTGATGACATGTCATTGATAGGGATTACAGCAGTAAGCCTGTCCTAGATCTATGGTGATGACATGTCATTGATAGGGATTACAGCAGTAAGCCTGTCTTAGATCTATGGTGATGACATGTCATTGATAGGGATTACAGCAGTAAGCCTGTCTCAGATCTATGGTGATGACATGTCATTGATAGGGATTACAGCAGTAAGCCTGTCCTAGATCTATGGTGATGACATGTCATTGATAGGGATTACAGCAGTAAGCCTGTCCTAGATCTATGGTGATGACATGTCATTGATAGGGATTACAGCAGTAAGCCTGTCCTAGATCTATGGTGATGACATGTCATTGATAGGGATTACAGCAGTAAGCCTGTCCTAGATCTATGGTGATGACATGTCATTGATAGGGATTACAGCAGTAAGCCTGTCTCAGATCTATAGTGATGACATGTCATTGATAGGGATTAGACCAGTAAGCCTGTCCTAGATCTATGGTGATGACATGTCATTGATAGGGATTACAGCAGTAAGCCTGTCCTAGATCTATGGTGATGGCATGTCATTGATAGGGATTACAGCAGTAAGCCTGTCCTTGATCTACTGTGATGACATGTCATTGATAGGGATTACAGCAGTAAGCCTGTCCTAGATCTATGGTGATGACATATCATTGATAGGGATTACAGCAGTAAGCCTGTCCTAGATCTATGGTGATGACATGTCATTGATAGGGATTACAGCAGTAAGCCTGTCCTAGATCTATGGTGATGACATGTCATTGATAGGGATTACAGCAGTAAGCCTGTCCTAGATCTATGGTGATGACATGTCATTGATAGGGATTACAGCAGTAAGCCTGTCTTAGATCTATGGTGATGACATGTCATTGATAGGGATTACAGCAGTAAGCCTGTGTTAGATCTATGGTGATGACATGTCATTGATAGGGATTACAGCAGTAAGCCTGTGTTAGATCTATGGTGATGACATGTCATTAATAGGGATTACAGCAGTAAGCCTGTCCTAGATCTATGGTAAGGACATGTCATTGATAGGGACGACAGCATTAAGCCTTTCTTAGATCTATGGTAATGACATGTTATTGATAGGGATTACAGCAGTAAGCCTGTCTTAGATCTATGGTGATGACATGTCATTGATAGGGATTATAGTAGAAAGCCTGTCTTAGATCTATGGTGATGACATGTCATTGATAGGGATTATAGCAGAAAGCCTGTCTTAGGTCTATGGTGATGACATGTCATTGATAGGGATTATAGTAGAAAGCCTGTCTTAGATCTATGGTGATGACATGTCACTGATAGGGATTACAGCAGTAAACCTGTCCTAGATCTATGGTGATGACATGCCATTGATATGGATTACAGCAGTAAGCCTGTCCTAGATCTATGGTGATGATGTCATTGATAGGGATTACAGCAGTAAGCCTGCACTAGATCTATGCTCATGGCATGCCATTGATAGGGATTACAGCAGTTAACCTGTCTCAGATCTATGGCAATGACATGTCATTGATAGGGATTACAGAATTAAGCCTGTCTCATATCTATGGTGATGACAAGTTATTGATAGGGATTACAGCAGTAAGCCTGTCATAGATCTATGTTGATGACATGTCACTGATAGTGATTATAGCAGTAAGTCTGTCTTAGATCTATGGTGATGACATGTCATTGATAGCGATTACAGCAGTAAACCTGTCATAGGTCTATGGTGATGACATTTAATTGATAGGGAGTACAGCTGTAAGCCTGTGTTAGATCTATGGTGATGACATGTCATTGATAGGGATTACAGCAGTAAGCCTGTCCTAGATCTATGGTGATGACATGTCATTGATAGGGATTACAGCAGTAAGCCTGTCCTAGATCTATGCTGATGAGATGTCATTGATAGGGATTACAGCAGTAAGCCTGTGTTAGATCTATGGTGATGACATATCATTGATAGGGATTACAGCAGTAAGCCTGTCTCAGATCTATGGTGATGACATGTCATTGATAGGGATTACAGCAGTAAGCCTGTGTTAGATCTATGGTGATGACATGTCATTGATATTGATTACAGCAGTAAGCCTGTCCTAGATGTATGGTGATGACATGTAATTGATAGGGATTACAGCAGTAAGCCTGTCCTAGATGTATGGTGATGACATGTAATTGATAGGGATTACAGCAGTAAGCCTGTCTCAGATCTATGGTGATGACATGTCATTGATAGGGATTACAGCAGTAAGCCTGTCCTAGATCTATGGTGATGACATGTCATTGATAGGGATTACAGCAGTAAGCCTGTCCTAGATCTATGGTGATGACATGTCATTGATAGGGATTACAGCAGTAAGCCTGTCCTAGATCTATGGTGATGACATGTCATTGATAGGGATTACAGCAGTAAGCCTGTCCTAGATCTATGGTGATGATATGTCATTGATAGGGATTACAGCAGTAAGCCTGTCCTAGATCTATGGTGATGACATGTCATTGATAGGGATTACAGCAGTAAGCCTGTCCTAGATCTATGGTGATGGCATGTCATTGATAGGGATTACAGCAGTAAGCCTGTCCTAGATCTATGGTGATGATATGTCATTGATAGGGATTACAGCAGTAAGCCTGTCCTAGATCTATGGTGATGACATGTCATTGATACGGATTACAGCAGTAAGCCTGTCCTAGATCTATGGTGATGACATGTCATTGATAGGGATTACAGCAGTAGGCCTGTCCTAGATCTATGGTGATGACATGTCATTGATACGGATTACAGCAGTAAGCCTGTCCTAGATCTATGGTGATGACATGTCATTGATAGGGATTACAGCAGTAGGCCTGTCCTAGATCTATGGTGATGACATGCCATTGATAGGGATTACAGCAGTAAGCCTGTCCTAGATCTATGGTGATGACATGTCATTGATAGTGATTACAGCAGTAAGCCTGTCCTAGATCTATGGTGATGACATGTCATTGATAGGGATTACAGCAGTAAGCCTGTCTTAGATCTATGGTGATGACATGTCATTGATAGGGATTACAGCAGTAAGCCTGTGTTAGATCTATGGTGATGACATGTCATTGATAGGGATTACAGCAGTAAGCCTGTCTCAGATCTATGGTGATGACATGTCATTGATAGGGATTACAGCAGTAAAACTGTCCTAGATCTATGGTGATGACATGTCATTGATAGGGATTACAGCAGTAAGCCTGTGTTAGATCTATGGTGATGACATGTCATTGATAGGGATTACAGCAGTAAGCCTGTGTTAGATCTATGGTAATGACATGTCATTGATAGGGATTACAGCAGTAAACCTGTCCTAGATCTATGGTGATGCCATGTCATTGATAGGGATTACAGCAGTAAGCCTGTCTCAGATCTATGGTGATGACAAGTCATTGGTAGGGATTACAGCAGTAAGCCTGTCCTAGATCTATTGTGATGACATGTCATTGATAGGGATTACAGCAGTAAGCCTGTCCTAGATCTATGGTGATGACATGTCGTTGATAGGGATTACAGCAGTAAGACTGTCCTAGATCTATGGTGATGACATGTCATTGATAGGGATTACAGAAGTAAGCCTGTCCTAGATCTATGGTGTTGACATGTCATTGATAGGGATTACAGCAGTAAGCCTGTCATAGACCTATGGTACTGACATGTTCATTGATAGGGATTACAGCAGTAAGCCTGTGTTAGATCTATGGTCATGACATGTCATTGATAGGGATTACAGCAGTAAGCCTGTCCTAGATCTATGGTGATGACATGTCATTGATAGGGATTACAGCAGTAAGCCTGTCCTAGATCTATGGTGATGACATGTCATTGATAGGGATTACAGCAGTAAGCCTGTCTCAGATCTATGGTGATGACATGTCATTGATAGGGATTACAGCAGTAAGGCAGTGTTAGATATATGGTGATGACATGTCATTGATAGGGATTACAGCAGTAAGCCTGTCTCAGATCTATGGTGATGACATGTCACTGATAGGGATTACAGCAGTAAGCCTGTCATAGACCTATGGTACTGACATGTTCATTGATAGGGATTACAGCAGTAAGCCTGTGTTAGATCTATTGTGATGACATGTCATTGATAGGGCTTACAGCAGTAAGCCTGTCCTAGATATATGGTGATGACATGTCATTGATAGGGATTACAGCAGTAAGCCTGTCCTAGATCTATGGTGATGAGATGTTATTAATAGGGATTACAGCAGAAAGCCTGTGTTAGATCTATCGTGATGACATGTCATTGATAGGGATTACAGCAGTAAGCCTGTGTTAGATATATGGTAATGACATGTCATTGATAGGGATTACAGCAGTAAGCCTGTTATAGATCTATGGTGATGGCATGTCATTGATAGGGATTACAACACTAAGCCTGTCCTAGATCTCTGGTGATGGCATGTCATTCATAGGGATTACAACAGTAAGCCTGTCTGAGATCTATGGTGATGACAAGTCATTGGTAGGGATTACAGCAGTAAGCCTGTCCTAGATCTATGGTGATGACATGTCATTGATAGGGATTACAGCAGTAAGCCTGTCCTAGATCTATGGTGATGACATGTCATTGATAGGGATTACAGCAGTAAGCCTGTCCTAGATCTATGGTGATGACAAGTCATTGATAGGGATTGTAGCAGTAAGCCTGCCCTAGATCTATGGTGATAACATGTCATTGATAGGGATTACAGCAGTAAACCTGTCATAGACCTATGGTACTGACATGTTCATTGATAGGGATTACAGCAGTAAGCCTGTGTTAGATCTATGGTGATGACATGTCATTGATAGGGATTACAGCAGTAAGCCTGTCCTAGATATATGGTGATGACATGTCATTGATAGGGATTACAGCAGTAAGCCTGTCCTAGATCTATGCTGATGAGATATCATTGATAGGGATTACAGCAGAAAGCCTGTGTTAGATCTATGGTGATGACATATCATTGATAGGGATTACAGCAGTAAGCCTGTGTTAGATCTATGGTAATGACATGTCATTGATAGGGATTACAGCAGTAAGCCTGTCATAGATCTATGGTGATGGCATGTAATTGATAGGGATTACAGCAGTAAACCTGTCCTAGATCTATGGTGATGCCATGTCATTGATAGGGATTACAGCAGTAAGCCTGTCTCAGATCTATGGTGATGACAAGTCATTGGTAGGGAATACAGCAGTAAGCCTGTCCTAGATCTATTGTGATGACATGTCATTGATAGGGATTACAGCAGTAAGCCTGTCCTAGATCTATGGTGATGACATGTCGTTGATAGGAATTACAGCAGTAAGCCTGTCCTAGATCTATGGTGATGACATGTCATTGATAGGGATTACAGAAGTAAGCCTGTCCTAGATCTATGGTGTTGACATGTCATTGATAGGGATTACAGCAGTAAGCCTGTCATAGACCTATGGTACTGACATGTTCATTGAATGGGATTACAGCAGTAAGCCTGTGTTAGATCTATGGTGATGACATATCATTGATAGGGATTGCAGCAGTAAGCCTGTGTTAGATCTATGGTAATGACATGTCATTGATAGGGATTACAGCAGTAAGCCTGTCATAGATCTATGGTGATGGCATGTAATTGATAGGGATTACAGCAGTAAACCTGTCTTAGATCTGTGGTGATGTCATGTCATTGATAGGGATTACAGCAGTAAGCCTGTCTCAGATCTATGGTGATGACAAGTCATTGGTAGGGATTACAGCAGTAAGCCTGTCCTAGATCTATTGTGATGACATGTCATTGATAGGGATTACAGCAGTAAGCCTGTCCTAGATCTATGGTGATGACATGTCGTTGATAGGAATTACAGCAGTAAGCCTGTCCTAGATCTATGGTGATGACATGTCATTGATAGGGATTACAGAAGTAAGCCTGTCCTAGATCTATGGTGTTGACATGTCATTGATAGGGATTACAGCAGTAAGCCTGTCATAGACCTATGGTACTGACATGTTCATTGAATAGGATTACAGCAGTAAGCCTGTGTTAGATCTATGGTGATGACATGTCATTGATAGGGATTACAGCAGTAAGCCTGTCCTAGATCTATGGTGATGACATGTCATTGATAGGGATTACAGCAGTAAGCCTGTTATAGATCTATGGTGATGGCATGTCATTGATAGGGATTACAGCACTAAGCCTGTCCTAGATCTCTGGTGATGGCATGTCATTCATAGGGATTACAGCAGTAAGCCTGTCTGAGATCTTTGTTGATGACAAGTCATTGGTAGTGATTACAGCAGTAAGCCTGTCCTAGATCTATGGTGATGACATGTCATTGATAGGGATTACAGCAGTAAGCCTGTCCTAGATCTGTGGTGATGACATGCCATTGATAGGGATTACAGCAGTAAGCCTGTCCTAGATCTATGGTGATGACAAGTCATTGATAGGGATTGTAGCAGTAAGCCTGCCCTAGATCTATGGTGATAACATGTCATTGATAGGGATTACAGCAGTAAGCCTGTCATAGACCTATGGTACTGACATGTTCATTGATAGGGATTACAGCAGTAAGCCTGCGTTAGATCTATGGTGATGACATGTCATTGGTAGGGATTACAGCAGTAAGCCTGTCCTAGATCTATGGTGATGACATGTCATTGATAAGGATTACAGCAGTAAGCCTATCCTAGAGCTATGGTGATGACATGTCATTGATAGGGATTACAGCAGTAAGCCTGTGTTAGAGCTATGGTGATGACATGTCATTGATAGGATTACAACAGTAAGCCTGTGTTAGATCTATGGTAATGACATGCCATTGATAGGAATTACAGCAGTAAGCCTGTCATAGATCTATGGTGATGACATGTCATTGATAGGGATTACAGCAGTAAACCTGTCATAGATCTATGGTGATGACATGTCATTGATAGGGATTACAGCAGTAAGCCTGTGTTAGATCTATGTTGATGACATGTCATTGATTGGGATTAGAGCAGTAAGTCTGTATTAGATCTATGGTGATGTCATGTCATTGATAGCGATTAGTGCATTAAGCCTGTCATAGATATATGATGATGTCATGTCATTGATAGGGATTACAGCAGTAAGCCTGTCCTAGATCTATGGTGATGACATGTCATTGATAGAGATTACAGCAGTAAGCCTGTGTTAGATCTATGGTGATGACATGTCATTGATAGGGATTACAGCAGTAAGCCTCTGTTAGATCTATGGTGATAACATGTCATTGATAGGGATTACAGCATTAAGCCTGTCATAGATCTATGGTGATGACATGTCATTGATAGGGATTACAGCAGTAAGCCTGTCCTAGATCTATGGTGATGACATGTCATTGATAGGGATTACAGCAGTAAGCCTGTGTTAGATCTATGGTAATGACATGTCATTGATACTCTGCTGTCCTACACCTACAGGCATGCCTCTCAACTGTCCCTGATTTCAATCACATGTCTGCTCTGTCCCTTTCAATTCCTCCTACAGTAGTCAGCTGTTGTATGAAAGCTAGTGGATTACACATAATACATAGTGACAATAAGTAAGGGTGTACACTCGTGTAACATCACATGATGGACTGTAATTCCCCTTCTCTCAGTCAGTCACTATCTCATATAAATAGTTCTAACATTTTAAAAGTGTCCCTGAATGTCCCTGATGTACTCTTGCGAAGTCCCTGCTTCTGCTGACATATGTCCCTGTTTGGTTGACAGCTATGCCTAACATACCTGTCAACCTCTTACAGTAACAAATCAGGAGAAAGCCATAATTAATGGGGGGGGAGAGGCCCAGACTCAGCGACAGTGTTTAAATATTGCTTGTACAAAGCAAGAACGTGAATAGAATAACAGATATTACAGAAGCACAACTATGTTCTGAAGGGTATGATGTCTGAAACTCAGATGTCTGTCTTTATTTTCTGACATCAACCATCAATGATTGGCCAACCATTTGTCAGAAATCCACAGGTTTGTGTGAAAATGACAAAAACTATGAGGCAAACATCTTTGACATTCTGTAAACATCTGTATAGTTGAGAGGTATGATGCCAGGAAACATATACTACAGCAGGTTTGCATTGTTTTCTGTCATTGTGGCACACTGGTGTTGCTGGACTGTCCCTATATAATTGCTGTAATATCACACTGCTATTTGTCTGGCACTGGCCGTATGACATATTAGTGGGAGTTTGCCTGTAGCGAAGACACCACAGTGGATTGCAGTGCTAGGTGTAGGAACATACAGCAGAATCTGTCACAGCACCCAGGTACATACCCCAGTATTGCCACTATCTTGCTGGTATCCACACAGGTAGTGTGTGTGTTGTCAGACTTTGGGTTATGACATGTGTGGGAGCAGTAGATAGTGCAGGCCATTATAGTCATGCTGGATCTGTATATAGTGGATATCCATGTATCTGGTTGTAATGTGTTCCCCTTTTCTTGTCTTTCAGGAACCATGTACCGCAAAAGACATGTCCCTTTCTCACATGCAGAGAATGACATAATACTGGATGGACTGAGACACATCATCAGATCTTGTTGTCCAAGGGGAGGCATAATTGTGAACAGCGGGCAGCATTGTGGGAAGAACTTGTGTAGGATGTCAGTCAGATTGGCCAACAGGACAGGACCTATGAGCAGATCCGACACCGGGCCACAGACATGCTGAATGCTACATGACAATGGGCAGCTGCTGTTGCCAGGGACCTTGCCTCCACCAGTGGAGGGCCTGCAATGGAACAACCACTCTCTGCCACAGAGGAATTCCTGGTGAACCTAGGAACACCCAACTGGTCCCAGGCATCCCTCAGACCATACATCGTGGAGGTTGGTGCCACAGTCTCCACAGCAGGGGAACATCCATGTAAGCTTACTGTGTTCCCCAGTGTTATACTGTATCAGTCATTGTGGCAGGCTGTACATACCAGTACATGGGTGTCATGTCTATCTGCATTGGGGTGGTTGGGGTTTACGGACACTTGTGTAAACATACTCAAAGTGTCAGCAATACAGCCATTATTACAGAAGCTACTGTACATGTGGATATATGCACATGTTACCTTGTAGTGCTGCAATGCTTGGTGCTGCTGACAATACCTCTCCCTCACCTTTTCTTAGGTGTGGCCGAAGTCCGTGGTCCTGTACCTGGTAAGTGTGATACTGTTTTTTACAGATCATATAAACCCTATGAAAGTTAAGGGCTGCCATATTGCCCTATGTACAAATGTTGTGCTAAGCCATATCAGAATATTTGTATGTTCCATTTTGGAACAGTTAACTACGGTTCATAGACCCGGTAATCACAGGTGTGCATTTCAATGACCATCAACACATTTGCACTTATAGTTATGAGTGGCTACACAGCCTGGCATACATGAGGCAATTACTCCAAGATGCCTGTTTATACACAAAAGGGAGATGGTACATACCTGAGGCAGTCACACTAGTACTGTCATATCACTCTCAAGATAAGTGCACTGGGCTTTATGTGAAGCTCTATCACATATAGTGTCATATTGCACACCTTACAGACAGATTGTACTGGCAACTTTAACTGGATGCGGCTGAGGTACATGCTATAAAGGCCTGGACTTGTATGTGTATGTTGGTGTGAGTTTGTCTTTTGTGCATGGTAGTGGAGATGAGCAGATGTGGAACTGGTAATGCAGTTGGGGAACCTCATCTGTATGAGTCTATGTGGACTACCAAACATAATAGTGCAGGTAGTAATGTACTGCTTTTGTCTTGCTTCTCACAGGTGAATAGGAGGGTTGGATCCCCCTCACAACCTGATGTCAGTGTCTCATTGGACTCTGATAATGATGGTGGCCATAGTGAGGCACAGGTGGGGTTGCTGGGGGCTGAATCTGTCCCAGAGGTTGACATCCCTCTTCTGCCTCCATTGTCATGGCATGCAGTCAATATGCCCACATACCCAGTCCCAAAAGGCCACAGATACTGGACAGGCAGAAGGTGGCAACATTGAACAGAACAGTGTGACAGCTATGGCATCAGTAAGTGTAGGCACTGGCCATAGCCAGGCAGCTGGTGAGGTCTCACACAGGTGGATTGACAAGAGACTCATTATGGGCCACTTTGTCCATGTTTCGGGCCATCATGGAGGCACAGGCATGTTTTAGATGCAACACCAGACAGATGCTTAGGGTTATGGATGCAGCAGCACAGTTTGACATCCATGACTCCCTCCACCACATTGGGGACACCCAGGATCAGTTCACTGATGCAATTGGCAGACGGTGGGCTGAGACAGTGTCTGTACTGGACGGCACATTGTCTGTGCTGGAACATCTGGTTGGATTTGGGCATTGGACAGGTGGACGTAGGTCAGCAACACTACCCGATGAGTGTCCACGCATCTGTGCACAGTCACGCTCCTGTAGTGGTAGTACTTCCAGTACTACAGAGGGAAATATGCTGACCACACCATGATATGGCAGCCATGGGCACATGGTCCTGGGCAGTTCCGTGGGGGGCACAGCCCCAGCAGACAGCAGTCACCATCAGGTACTAGCACTGCATCTCACTTTGGGCATGATGGTGCCAGTGGTTTTCTTGGCAGATCCAGTTCCCATGTTTGCAGCCAGAGATGGTGAACTGTCCATTCTCCCATGTATGGTGCACAACTGTCCAACATACACATGTGTAGGGCTAGCACTGGGCTTGAATGTGTACAAGCACACACTCAAACACCATTGTCTCATGCAGATCACTAACAGACACACATGGCACCACTTCATGGACCATCTAACCCGCACTACTTCCTGACTCACATGAATGCTGTCAACTGGTACAGCCTAGGTCTTTGGCACCCCCACACCTCACCCTATGCATGTGATGATACCTGTGCCACATCACTGCCATCTGTGACATTAATGTAGGGAAATGCTACTATGTCTCTGATGCACAGGGTGTCTATATTACTTGGCATGTACTTTTGTGGTGCAGTATTGTTTTGCATGCCACTTATTGTGGGCCACAACAGGTACTGTATGCTGGCATGTATCATGACTACACATCACACTTTGTGTTTCTTTGTTGCATGATGTTAGACTGGTGGTAGTGTTATAAAATGCCAGGTGTGGCATGGACCTGTGTATGTTGTTGTTGCAGGAGTCTGAGGGGAACAACTATGGACATATGTCATTAATACAGTGGCACAGGATGGCATGGCAGCAAAGCAGAAATATGACATCAGCAAGGTACAGCAGTATACATGCATGGATCCCTACATGCATATCTGTAGAACAGTCTATCAGGGACAATGGGGGCAGTCAGCATAATCATGCATTCATACTTTGTGATAAGGTCTACAACCCTTGATATGTGTCACCTGGGTTTTCTGAACTTACAAATCTACAAGGTGTGAGATGCTTTGACACATCTACAAATATCCTGTGTCTGGGTCAGACAGGTGGCGGACATCAATTGTGATTATGTAGAGGAGGGTAATTTAGGGCCGGCAGCTAGTTACAGGGCAGTAAAATGCATAACCATTACACAAGAATAGCCTGTAAGGGTATGCCCATAGTGCTGCAAGGCTATATATTTATACACGCACACATACACAAAGTTGACTAATGTGAGATTAGAACCCCTGCCTATCTAGTATTATACATTATAGCTCATTGTGCCATGGAGTTTATCTGACATTAGATTATCAGCCAGTGCTATTAAGGTGGGTGACATAATTTAGAGGCCAGCAGCTAATGACAGGGTCATAAAATGCATGAACATTGCACAGAGATAGCCCATATGGGCATGTCTGTAGTGCTCAAGGGCATACACACATGAGTTGGCTGATGTGAGATTAGAAGCCCTACCTATCTACGAGTAAACACTATAACTTGCAATATTTATCGCACGCACCACAGGTTACATCTGCTGTATATGTGAATGCAGGCACAGTACTTGTGTACGAAAAGTGGCCTTGTGTTAGGCAGCATGTGTGGCCTGCAGATTGATAATGCTTGGTACTGTTATTGTAACTAGTGTCCTAGGAGTGGGATACCTGTTAGTATCCTTGTTATGTGTGTACACTTACCACTATGGCCATATATGGCTGGTTGCAGTTAGATGGGCAGACATGGCCAGGGTCAATATGACTTGTCCAAGTCATGCTTTGCAGCCATTGTACATTACAACATTTGCTCACCTCTGTCTGTTTACAGGGTGACATTCCGCAGGCACAGGGGTCTGTGGACGAGTGGATTATGTACTGCTGCAGCCTTTTTCTGATTCCATTAGACAACTATTGTGATGTGGTAGTGCAGATAACCTCAGCATTCGAAGGGTATTTGGGGACATTCATACATCCTTTTAGATATATATATATATATATATATATATATATATATATATATATATATATGGGTCTACTTCACATCACCTAAAATTCATTTCATTTGACTGACATTCATTTCACTGAGACCAAATCACCTAATTTTCAAAATACTGTAAACTCATTTGACTGAATCTCATTTCACTGAACTGTAAGCCATAGACATGATATTGGTTTCCATTCACCTGTGACCTGTTAGCAATAAAAAAATGTCTGTAACTTACAGTGCTGTTTGTCAGAATACTAATAGTCATGTAGAAAGTAGGGTTGTAGTGTTTCTAAATGTGGGTATGTCTCTTTAAATTTTTATGGGAAGTATCTAAAGTAATATGGCAGATGTTTTGTGCATTTTCAGTAGTAGTGGCAACGTGTAGAGTACTGTAGGGCAAGTAAAAGGTATATGCAATTTTCCCCACTGTAGTGTGATCCTGGAGTTAGCATATATAGTTAGGTGGGTTGTGGGGCACAACCGCCCACATTGGGGTGTGTGGTGGGTGCAGCCCCCCACTTAGTTTCGTTTTATATTGTCTGGTTTCTGTTAAGAGGGTAACTAAGTAGTTTTTAAGTTCTGGCAAGAGGTAATTGTTAGTGTTGTGTGTATGTTTGTTTATGGTTTAATGTTTAGTCTTTTGAAATTTAGCATTGGTGAAATGAGATTCAGTCAAATGAGTTTTCAGTATTTTGACAAATTAGGTGATTTAGTCTTGGTGAAATGAAACTCAGTCAAATGGGTTTTAGGTGATGTGAAGTAAACCCATAGATATATATATATAAATGTGTATAACAGTGATATATCTTTAAATGTTGCTGGGTGTATGCGTTATGTAAGCATGTTATGTAGATATATGTGGAGAATCTATGTATCATTGTAATTTATATATATATATATATATATATATATATATATATATATATATATATATATATATATATATATATATATTCATATATTGGTGTAATATGTATATATGCCACATACTGATAGATACACTCATCATGTGTGAGGGTGATAGGGACAGACAGATATGTATATGCAGCTGTCTGAATGTACAGACATATTTCCACATAGCAGGTCTTTGTGAGGAAGAGGCAACAGACTTGCTCTCAAGTTAGCTAAGTGTAGGAGCATGTCCAGTGTTCAGTACTTACAAGGTTACTTCAGGCCCAGATCTACCTGTACTCCAGTCTGGGATTTTGTGTGCTGCAGATATTGGCTGCTGCTGCACCTGTTTTCACAGTACAACACCTCCCTGAAATTGTCCAAGGCATTCTCCGACTGTGTGCTATACTTAATATGTGACTAGGGTACATGCAGTAACACCACACACAGGGTGACAGCCTGCATACCTCTCACTGTACATGTTTTTGCAGAATGTCCACCATTTTGCCCCATATGTCTGGTCTGTTCCTCATACATTTGTGGTTTTCTGGTAAAATATTGTAACATGGAGTCACTGAATTGCAGTAATTGCTGACACATTTAAGTGATGGCCTTTATAGTCTGCAGCTAATCTGTTCTGTTGCAACCTGGTGTTATAGTAGTCACCTTCTCGGTTAAGCACAGCATGTGTAATGTCTCTCTCTGTAGTTTTGGCCCTTTTTTTCCCCCATTCTCTCTAGCTTTGCCCAGCTTTCTTGCAGTAACAGATTGAGGGGCATGACAGTCTGAGGGTATACTACCATAAAAGTACCTCACATGCAAAAGCTGTAGATGCTGCCAGATTCAAACCATCAACACCATTACCCATGCTAACGTCTCTAGCCCAGTGAGCCACACCAACTGCCAGGCAGATAAGTTTTATTCCTTACACTATAAACAGCATACAGACATACATTGCCACCCCTGAGTTATGTGGAATATACATGTGGCCAGGTTGTATGTCACAGCCCTGGAATTGTCTGGTCTGCTGATATATCACTGCAGACTTACTGTTACAGCAGCTGTATGGGAACACTGATGTGTTGGGGTGGGGGACGACCAGCCTATGCTCTGCTGGCATAGACAGTCATGCGACTGTCCTGTGACCCCACTATTTGCCATCTTCCTTGACTAATGTAGTGGATATTCCAGCCATGTGTCCTAGTGAATACAATTGAGCACATACTATTAGACAGAGTACCTGTTGTGCCAAGTGGCTGTTAGATCTCTGCAAGTAGCCCGCTATATTCACTTGCATACATGTGGCAGTTCCATACATATGCTACCATATTCTAGTATCCCTTACAAGTGGTATATAGGTGAGTGACTTACCTTGCGAATGCAGCAGCTGACAGACCTGTAGTTTGGGGCTGACTGTGTCTGATGCACACAGTACACAGCCAATACATGGTTAGGTACAGGTTGTGTGGGCTGGTGGCATCATTTTTACTATAGGTATGTGAGTCACAGTAAGGTGTCAATCCCTAGGGCATTAGGTTGTCAGTGCATGTGCTATGCACTGTGACTTGGTCAAGACCAGGGCATGCTGGGCACACCTATGTCCGCCTACAGGGACATCCTCAGAGTGCTCCTCTCTGAGTTCCTCTGTGGGTGTGGTTTTAGGGACCTAGGCACTGGTGGGTGGCTATGTATCCCTTCCCTTTGCTGATCCTGCTGCAGCTGTTTCCACAGGATCATATTGTGTAGCATGGCACATGATGTCAACATCTGTGCACATGTGGCTGGAGAGTACTGCAGGGCTTCACAAGATATATCGATGCACTGGAAATGTGACTTCAGAAGCCCAAACACACGCTCAATGATGTTCCTAGTTTGTGTGTGTGCCTCATTATGGCATTATTTGGTGGGTGTGTATGCATTTCTGATGTGTGTTCCACAGTTCCAGTGCTTAGCCAGCATCCCCCAGTAAATGGCCGTCATGGAGGGGCTGCATAATGAGCTGCAACTGGGGGACACCAGTTATTTAATTATAATGTCCAGGAGAGAAGCAGTGCTTGTAATATAACAGTGGATGGGGGGAGGGTTCTTTTTACGTAATTGTACTTATTCAGTGTTTTTTTCTTTTACCTAGTAACTGCAACACAGGCCTTTTGGCTATATACACACCCTAGATAGATAGATAGATAGATAGATAGATAGATAGATAGATAGATAGATAGATAGATAGATAGATAGATAGATAGATACATAGATACATAGATAGATAGATAGATAGGATGTCCACCCAGCAAACATCTGGTACAGCTGTGATGCGTACCAGACATGGGAGTCATGATAACTGCCAGGGCTGCGAGCACACACATTCATGGTAATGCCCTGGGCATTGCACACTACCTGGCAGTTGATGGTGTGATACTCCTTGCAGTTGATGTAGATTCTACCCTTCTCACTGGGTGGTGCCTTGATGTGTACATGGATGCAATCTATGGCACCCAGTTCCTCAGGGTAGTGTGCTACATGGTAGAAGTGTGGCATACTGCTGTCCCTCTCATCAGGGGTGCAGAGAAAATAAACATGCTCACTGGCATGTGGTAGCATAGCATCTAGTAAATGGTAAAGTACCCATGATGCTGATGCCTGTGAGACCCCAATCATGTCGCATTTGGTCTTTGTAAAGTACCTGTAGCTAGTACCCTAAGAGCTACACATACCTTTGTTTCCACTGGGATGGGTTCCCCTCTGTTAGCTCTGGGTCTGAGTTGAGGGAGGCAGAGTTCAGTAAATTCTTGTAGTATGTCCCTGTTCACCTTATAGCACTCTACAGTGTCCAGCTCATGTAGTTCCTGGAAGGTTACCCTGGCCCTGAACACTCTTCTCCTTCTCAGTCTAGGCCTATTGTCAGCTTCATCAGCAGCAGCACTGACCTCAGCATATAGCACATACAGATGTAGCAGACCTGCAGCAGTCCCCTAGCATTCCTTCAGTTAAAAATCCCAAGTCTGTACTCCACTGGTGTAGAGTATGGGGGTAAAATCAGATTACAGGTGTATGCAACCTTTACAGTGCTCTGCTTTAGGTGCAGCCTGTGTGATTGGCTACCTATAATGCATCCCACCTGCCACGTACATAATTAAGGACTGTTAATGGCCCTAGTTTATGTCAAACAGGAGTCATCAGTAATGAATATATCACTGGCTTTTTCAGACAATTTTTTTTATTTTGACAGCTTTTCTTGCTCAGCACTATGGCGTGTTGTGCAAACACATGCTGCAAAGGTAAACTATGGTCAGCAGTCACTGTACACACCCCCATGGAAGGTCATGCTCAGCATGGTGGCACACTGCACAAACATGTGGAAACATGCAGAAACATGTGGAAAAACATGGCCCAAAAGTAAATAAAGCTTAACAGTCAGTGTACATGCCCCCCTACTCAGCAGAGTGCAGCACCATGCAAACAGGCATCACTGAGCTCCAATGAGATTACAAGTCCACAGACACCCCTACCCCTTGATGTTAGCTACCTCTTCTATGGAAATCAACATGGCTCTGTACCTACATGGATGGGATCTATGGACACGGATACCCATTTGTGCTATTCAGTAACCCACCTCATTTGCATAGGGATCCATGCACACAGCCTGGAAACTACATGGTTCCAGGCCCTGTCTCATTAACAACAGCACCATTCCAGCATTGCCGACACTCCACGTAAGGTCCTATCATACATTACTGTCACATACTTATAAATTACGTTTATGCACTCTTTATTTTTTTTTTCATTATGGCATGTTTGTGCACTGCAGATGTTTATACACTCTTTATTTATTTTTTTTCATAATGGCATGTTTGTGCACTGCAAAGCATTGTGCAAACATACCCTGAATATTAAAAAAATATATATATATTTTAAATTAGTTTTCATACAGTTTCGGACACACACTGGATAGTTTTGCACATAGCTGTGTTGACTATGCTATTTCTGTCCATCTAACTGTACTTTAAAAGCCCCTGTTGCCTATTTAAGATCCTGTACATGGAATTTTTCTGTGTACACTGTGGACACCAACATGGGATCTGTAGGACTGCCTCTCTGCTTGCTGGATTGCTCTAGCTCCCTCATTTGCATGCAGTTTACCTGCTTATGAGGTGATTTGCATGCCACAGATACTTCCATGTTGGTGTGCTTATGTGTGCTGCTCAGCTCTGTTTCCTGGATTGCACACCTGCCTCCTTTCCTGTAAGCAGTGTGCTATAATACCTAAGTGGAAAAAAAAGTCTGTGTAGGCTTTATTAAATTCCCAACATAATGTTCAACATGAGCATAACAGTGCATGATAATACCATGAAGAGGGTATGCAATGATGAGTGCAACAGTGTACATGATAATACCATGAAGGGGTTGTGTAATGATGAGCATAACAGTGTGCATCATAATACCATGAAGGGGGTGTGTAATGATGATTATAACACTGCATAATACCATGAAGGGGGTGTGTAATGATGAGCATAACACTGCATAATACCATGAAGGGGGTGTGTAATGATGAGCATAACACTGCATAATACCATGAAGGGGTTGTGTAATGATGAGCATAACACTGCATAATACCATGAAGGGGGTGTATAATGATGAGCATAACACTGCATAATACCATGAAGGGGGTGTGTAATGATGAGTTTAATAGCGGACATGATAATACCATGAAGGGGTATGTTGTGATGCGCATAACAGTGTGCATAATAGCATCATGGAGGGGCTGCATAATGAGCTGCAACTGGGGGATACCAGTTATTTAATTATAATGTCCAGGAGAGAAGCAGTGCTTGTAATATAACAGTGGGCAGGGGGAGGGTTCTTTTTACGTAATCGTACTTAATCAGTGTTTTTTTCTTTTACCTAGTAACTGCAACACAGGCCTTTTGGCTATATATACCGTAGATAGATAGATAGATAGATAGATAGATAGATAGATAGATAGATAGATAGATAGATTCAAAAGATTCAAAGAAATTTTATTGTCATTTAGGGCCATACAAGTGAAGCCTAAACAAAATTACAAATGTCATCTTACGAGAGAAATGCAGTGCAAATAACTTAGATACAGTGGTATCAAATAACATAGATACAGCGGTATCAAATAACATAGATACAGCGGTATCAAATAACATAGATACAGCGGTATCAAAGAATAACATAAGAAAGAAAATAACACGTATGACATGCATGAGGTAGTTCACATTACAAAAACACATTCAATACCCGTTATACAGTGATGAATAATAAATAAATACCCACCACCAAACCCCTGCACTGTTAAGATATAGAATAAATAGAGACTACTGAATAGCAGCTGTTTACTTACCATATTGCACTCGTTAACGTTAGACATGACTCAGTATAGCCATCATATTGCATAATAGTAATGCTGGTGGTAATTGCTCAGAACAGCAGGATTAAATGAAAAAAATAGGCTTGAATGTATCAGGTATTATGCTTGGTGACTGTATTAATAAGAATCACAGCTGTAGGATACAAACTGTTCCTGAATCTGGTAGTCCTACAGTGGAAGCTGCGGCACCTCTTTCCAGATGCAAGTTGTGAGAACGCATTGTGGGCCAGATGGGTCATATGTTCTGTTTCTTACTCTTGTAAACAAAAGCTCCAGAAATAGCCATTGAATTGTTATGGCTAGGCTTGTATAGGCCCTAGGGCCGATAGCCTAGTACCATCTTATGAACCTATGAATAGAAGAGAGGATTGTGCCCAAGATTTTCTCAGCCACCCTCACCATCCTCTTTAGTTTCTTCTTTTCAGCAACTGCAGTTGCTGAACCATGCTATGAAGTTGCTAGTGAGAATGCTGTCCATAGCTTCCCTGTAAAAAGTGGTGAGAGCAGACAGTGGGAGCCTGGCCTTTCTGAGTTTTCTCAGGAGGTGAAGCCTCTTTTGAGCCTTCTTGACTATATGGTTGGTGTTAGCAGCCTAGGAGAGGTCATCAGAGATGTGAAGGCCCAGGAACTTGGTTGTTTTGACCTTTTCTACTATCTCTCCTTTGATAGTGAGTGGTTGGTGAACTGTTGCCTTTCTCCTGAAATCCATAATCATTTCTTTGGTCTTATTAACATTCAGGTCCAGATTGTTCCTGTCACACCAGGCAATCAAAGTGTTCACCTCATCGCTGTAGTTATGTTCATTCCCTTCACTAATGAATATTACATATTATTAATAATAAATAAATAAATAAAAAGAATATATAATAATATTAATGAATATTACAAATCCATCAATGAAAGAAGTGCACCTCAGCAGCAGAACAGTCCTGGGTAACATTGTGGATAGTACAGCACAACATCAGGATCATAGGAGGTTACTAGGTTAACAGCCCTGGGGCCCTTAGATGCCTAGCCAAGGGTTTATCCCGAAAAAGAAATCTCAGTCAGCACCTGTTGCCCCTATCAATGAGGGAGTCACTTGCGCAAATGCAGTATGGGTATTCCTTATGCTGACAAATGAGCATAGCAAAGGTGAAATTCATAGAGGCCCTATATGCTAAAATAAAAGGCCTTAAAAATAAAGAGATGCAAATGAGAAATGCTGAAAAGCATAGTATGGTAATGAGATGGTTTTTCACTTCATAGTCTGACATCTCTGACGTATGCACATCCATTGTTAAAAGGATGCGTCACCTCTGATTTTGGAGTTGAAATCTGCAAACTTGTTTATCCAAGAATGCACAAGCACTTCTGTTACATGCAGATGAAATATTTCCCCCAGTAACTCCTTCATTAGTTTGTAGTAAGTATATACGGGCACTAAAATGCCCAATAAATTACTTTGAACAGTGATCATTTCAGCAGTTTGACCATGTATACACAAGCACTTTCCTGCTACACAAATGTATTATTTTCCCAAGCAACCCCTTCAGGAGTATGTCCAGGTATGCACAAACACCAAAATGTAACATTTCCCCAAGTGACCCCTTCAGTAGAATGTCCAGATATGCACAAGCATCAAAATGAAACATTCAGCTAAGTGACCCCTTCAGTAAAAATGTCCAGGTATGCAGAAGCACCAAAATGAAACATTCACCCAAGCGACCCTTTGTCGCTCGTCTTGCACATACTAAGAAGATGAGGCTTGGGTGTTCGTTTAAGTAGATTATTGCATACAAACACATCAGGATGGATAGCAGGAATATTAAACTTAAATGAACTGACTACTACCTACATCCATGCTATCATTCTGCCACGTGCTTAGTACTTACATGCACATGCCCACTGACTGGCAACGGCATTTCAATAGGCATGCGATTATGCAGACTCTAATAAAGAAAACAACAGTCATGTCCAGGTTGCTTTTCTCTGAAACTAGGTCTGGAAATGCGACCTAATCTTGTAATGTAATAGTTAGTACTGGGTTTAGCAACAGGGACAGTCAATGGGGAATGTTCTGCATGAGGACTCTCAGGGATTTTCTCAGGAACAGGGATTGCTGACGGGATGTCCTCTGGAACAGGAATATTAGACAAGTTATTCTGAGAATTAGAATCTTTGTCACAGGCAAGATGCTATAACACAGGGTCAGACACTGGTAATAAATGTTCCCAATTTCATCCATTCCTTGTGATTCCACAATGTACAATCTCAGCTCTTGACACAAACTTTTCACAAATCAAATGCGATCACAACCTTTTGACATCCGCATCCTCACTATCTCCCCTTTTTGCAAAAAAATGAGTAGTTTGCTGGTCTTATCATAATAGGACTTCTGGGACAAATGTTTTTTCAACAGTTGAGCTTTTACTGCTTTGTTGTTCTTAGCACATGAAACCAATAAATTGCTGCTAATTTGTAATGAGGTTCTGGTTTGTCTCGGCATAGGTCTCTGGGCAGGTGAACCAAGATGATTATCACGAAGAATGGCTTTGAGATTTAGCAAGTTTAGAAAAACATTAGTATTGTCACATTTGGATTTCGCTAACAGCTGTTTTACACTTTGAACTGCACATTCAGCCAAGCTGTTTGACTGCGGGTACTCAAGACTACTCATAACATGAACAAAGTCTCATGTTTCTGCAAATCTCTTGAACTGCTTGTGAAGATTGGGGAAGATGGGTGAAGGCTGCCAGCCTAACCAAATAGAATTTGATACATAATTCTTACATTTGTAAATATAAATATGAAATACAGGCTTGTTTCTTAAATGAAAGAAAACACTGTAAAACATGAACTTCAAGATTGTAGCAACATTGCCATCTGCTGTAAGGAAAACTACGCCAAGCATTTCAAATGTTCTTTGACATTAAAATTATGTTTTGTATGTCCTTTGAAGTTAGAATTTGGAGTCGATGATTCTGAAGTAAGCATCCTACCTATTGTTTTAAGACTAAAGTTAATGACCAGAATTTACATGTGGAATGTCCTTTATTTCTCTAAGTGTAAAAGAATGTAAATACAGTTTCGGTGGGGCCTGGGAACTCCAGACTAAGTGTCAAAATGATGTAATGTGTATACCGGGAAAACCTGTGTGTCAAAATGATGTAATCTGGGAGGGCCCAGCAGAGATGTTTGCTCAGAGAGAGACTGTAAGCATTTTGCCTTGAATATTCAACTCAGCACTGCCTTGCTCTATGTAAGTAAGTTATCTTAGAAGTATATTTTCTTGTAGAAATAGCTAGGACTATAAAGTTTAGACTAAGTGTTTTTATAGGTTCATAGGTTCATAGGTAGGTACTAGGCTATCTGCCTGAAGGCATTAATAAGCCTAGCCGGAATGTGTTGGCTTTCACCGCCCCCTTTGATTAGTTCCCTGCCCCTTAGATTAGTTCCCCTGTGCCTCTGTCCAGCAGAGTCATTGAAGTAATCCCTGGGGTAAACTTTCTGTTTCCCATCCACTCGTCAAGGTTTCTCTTGAAGAGGGTTAGTGAGGAGCTCTGCCTAATGTAGATTGGAATCTTGTTTCAGAGCATGGGAAGTCGTTGGGACAGGAATTTATCCCTCCAGCATGTCCTATTTATTGTTGTGGTGAGGTTTAGATCCTTGGAGCATGTGGCTCGAGGGGGTTTCTTTAGATGGAGCATGTCCATTTATTTATTTATTTATTTATTTTACATTTGTTGACAATTCTGGGTTGGACATGGCCTTGTATGTCAGGCAGAGATCACCTCTGAGTAGGCAGTATGCAACCGAATACAGCTGGAGTTTCTTCAGTCGAGCTGCATAGGGCATCTGCTTGAGGCCAGTGATCCTCTTGGAGAGGTACTTCTGTGGTCTTTCCAGTTGTTGCAGGTGGCTTGTAAGGTACATCCCCAATGGGGCATTGTACTCTATGATGGGTCTGATGAGTGATGCATAGATGGGCCCAAAGATCTCTTTCGATCTGGATGCAAACCCTTTTGTGATTAGGTGGGCCACATAGAAGGATTTCCTAACCACTTTGGTAATGTGATTATCAAAGGAGAGGTTACTATCTACTTGGGTCTCCAGATCCCTTATTACGTCTTCCATATTTAGGGGGCTACCACCTATGTGGTAGTTTGTGGGTACTTTGTTTTTTTCCACAGGGGATGACTATGCACTTTTTGGCATTTAGCTTGAGGCCATGGTTTTGACACTAGGTATCTGTCTCAGTGAGACCCTTTTGGAGGATGTCTGTGTCAGCTGGAGAGTCAATTATAGCACCTAGTTTGCAGTCGTCTGCAAAATTGGTCAGTCATAGTCCTCCTGTGCTTGCCTGTACCTCTGAGAAGTATATGCCAAACAGGAGGGGTCCTAGGACTGAGCCCTGGGGAACGCCACTTGTAACTGGTTTAGAGTCAGACCTAGCTCCCGCAACTCTTACCATGTGGGTTCTGTCTGTGAGCCAGTTGGCAGCCCATCTCATGACGTAGGGGTTTATGTTCAGGCTGGTGAGCTTGTCTATAATACCTGAGTGGGGAATGGTGTCAAAGGCCTTTGCAAGGTCTAGGTAGGCTGTGTGGACCACCTTTCCCTCATCTATAGCCTTGGTAACTGTCTCAAAGAAGTCCACCAGGTTTAGGAGGCATGATCTGCCCTTAACAAAGCCGAACTGGGTAGGGTCCAGTGTTTGGAGGTTTCTGATGTCTCTGTTAATGAGATCCATGATGATGTGCTCCATAGCTTTGCAAACCAAGCTAGTCAGGCTTATAGGGCAATAGTTCCTGGGATCCTTTGTGGCTCTACCTTTGTGGAGTGGAATAACCATTGCTGTGCACCACTCTGTGGGCACATAGCCTGTGGAGAGGCTAAGTTTAAACAGTGTGTTTAGGTGAGGGGTTAGTTAATCTTTGAGCTCATGTAGGACGCAGCATGGGACACCGTCCGATCCCATTGATGCTGTGTTTTTGGCTTTGGACAGGGCTGTTTTAACCTGAGTGCATGTGATTTCAGGGGCACTACATTCTTCTAGTATAGTTATGGGCCCTTTGGGGGTGAGAGGGGGGGTGAAGTTTGCACTGAACCTGTCTGCCAGGATGTTGGCTATATCAGTTCAGTGTATTTTGTGCCATTCTGCACTAACTCCGAGCAGATCTGGGAATTGCCACTTAGAATCTTGACATAGCTAAAGAATGCCTTGTGGTTATATTTGGAGTCCATGGCAATTTTTCTTTAGAAGCTAGCCTTGGATGATTTTATAAGGGAACGTAGTTTCTTGCTGATACTGATCAGGGATGTTTTCCCTTCTTGGGATTTTACTCTTTTCTGTATTAGTTTCCTCCTTCTATTGTATAGCTTGTTTATGGCAGGGGTGAACCAGACTCGTTTCCTTTTCTTGGAGGAGTGAGTCTTGGTTTTGTTTGGGATAGCACGATCCATGCATTCTTGTAGGTGCCCGTAGAGTGCATTAATAAAGGATTTTGCAGCTTGGACAGCGTTATCCTTTAGCATGGGGGCTTTGAAACTTCTCACCTTGGTCTTAAGTAGCGTGAAGTTTGCTTTTGAAAAGTTTTTCACGGTGGTTTCTTTGACTGGGGGTGGTGGTGGAATGTGTATATCCAGAGTGATTAGTTTATGGTTAGAGTTAACCAGCGAAGGGTTGACCTCCGGTGTGGAACACTGGTCGCCCATGTTGGTGATGACCAGGTCCAATATGTTGTCACCTCTGGTGGGGGTGTTCACCAGCTGATCCAAAGCGTTTGAGTTTATAAATTCTAGGAAATGTTGGGCAAGGGAGTTTGTACTTGAGTAGTTCTCCCAGTTAATGTTTGGGTAATTGAAATCACCCAATATCAGGGTGTTTGCTAGGACCTTTATGTTTCCCAGTGTTTCCAGGAATGTGGAGTGGCAGTTCTGGGACATGGTGGATGATCTGTAGCAAGATATAATTTGAATAGCAGTTTTGTCCATTGTTAGTTGCACATTGATGATCTCTGAAGCATCGTGCTGTGCCACTAACCTGGAGGTGTGAGTATCCTTGATGAATATGGATACTCCCCCACATTTTGTATTTCGGTCCGGGTTTTGTGGCCGAAATGTATGGTATGAGTTGTAGTCTGGTAGTGCTGGGGTGCTCTCTGGAGCCTTAAACCTGGTTTCTGTTACTGCACATATATTGATTTTCTCCATACTGAGGAGTGCCTCGAGTGCGTGCATTTTGAGGTTTAGACTTCTGGCATTGAGTAGCATTACCCTCAGTTTTTTGTTACTTGTGCTATTTACGGCAATGGGTTTGTCTTTTGAGCCTTGCCTAAAAAGGCACTATGGGGGAGGCAAGAGCCTTGGCCAGTATTCGAAAGCCTAAGGGTGACAGGTGCAAGCCGTCTCTAGCAAAGCAGCGTAGCTTGTTGAGCATGTCATCCCAGGCTGACGTACACTGGATCCTCTTTGAATGACACCAGAAGCTTAGCCAATTGTTGAAATTGATAATTTTTTCTCTATACTGTGGTATTCTTGGTTAGGGCAGGATGCTATTCAGGGTCATACCGGCCTGGGCTATGTGATCAGAGAGCTCCTCCATGTCTCTTTTCATGTAGTCCAGTGAGATATGGCTCAGGTCATTCACACCAACATGGACAATGACAGAGTCATATTTGTACTTGTTCTGGAGTGACCTGAGTGCTTGTGTTATGTGGCGGATCCTGGCACCTGACAGGCAGCTAACAGTAACCTTCTTCTTGTTCAGCCTAGTGAGTGGGACGTCAGTGTGCCTGACTATAGATTCAGCTATTACTAGTGTGTTGGGTATGATATTTTGCCTTAAGGGCTGTGATTGTGTGGCACACTGGTTTTGTGAAGTATGTGTTTCATGGTTTATATTGGAGGGGGTGGAGGTTGCTCGGATGTCTGCTTTGGAGGTCTCTGTTGCTTCGGCAGATTTTTATTTAGAACCTCCGAGTATGTTTTCGTGTATTTATATGTGTTTTTTGCCGGTGCTGGTTTCATAGGTCGATGTGAGACTGGTGGTGTGATGCAAGTAATTCCCTTCTCCTCTTGACTGCCTGGTCCAGTCTTGGGTTGAGAGAGCTTAGCCTCCAGTTTGGCTGTATAATTGCATCTCTCACATGTATTAGTGTTTGGTGGAAGGAGGAGGTGGTTGTCTGTGTACATGAGGCAATTGTAACATTGCCTCAAAATGTCCAGATTCACCAGCTGGACTGGAGAGTACAGCTGAAACTGCCCTTTGGACATGCCTGGATAGGTACAGTGAACTGTATTACTGATTGGCTGGTAAGGTCGAACAGAGAGCCTTGTCCTTCTCTACAATATAGGAGGGGTCTAGGGCTAAGGTTTATTAGTGCTTGCTATGAGTGTTGAGCAAGTTCCGGTATGAGAAATGAATGGTTTGAGTGCTTAAGTTGAAAGTCTATCTAGTTCCAAGGGAAAAATTGAAGAGCATACTTTGTGGAGCCGGGAATAGTTATACAATAGCTAACCGGTGCTGCCCGGTGGGTAAAACCTTGCAAATGCAGATTTTATAGCAGGGAAATGAAAGAGATAGAAATTAGCCCAAAATGGCCAATAAACTACTAATTTCTGGGCTGAAACCACTCCTCCAGGGACAGATAGGCTGCTCAAAGCTCCCGTCTCTCACAGGTGAACAGAGAAACTTCCTTCTATCCAAGTAAGGTATGGGCAAACACAAAAACTTGTAACACAGCCCTGAATTCAGCACTAACCTGAAAACTGGACTATACTAGCTTAAAAAGGCCGGAAAACAAGTATATATTTTTTGTTTTTTTCAGAACATAAAGCATATACAATAAAAAAAAACACTTTAAATGCACAGCAATGGCTATCACACTTGAGTGTGTAGCCTACAATAGTTAAACAGGTAATTTAAACACAAAGATGACTTTGGTAAAGTGTACGCAGTAAAATAAGTACAATATGTACCTGGAACAAGCTTTTTAAATCACAGAAATTCTAGAAAATCGGCGTTTTAGGCAGAATTAGTTGAAAGCAGCAAGAAAATGCAGAAAAATTATACTTAATCACTCCAAAGTCTCTCTTTTGTCTCTCTGCTGCTGTAGAACTCTGCAGGGCACTAGGCAAGAGCTTGCTGAGCTGTATACTAGCACAAAAACCTTGCAAATGCGGGTTTTATAGCAGGGACATTAAAGAGATAGAAATTAGCCCAAAATTGCCAATAAACTACTAATTTCTGGGCTGAAACCACTCCTCCAGGGACAGATAGGTTGCTCAAAGCTCAATCTCTCACAGTGAACAGAGAAACTTCCTTCTATCCAAGTAAGGTATGGGCAAACACAGAAACTTGTAACACAGCCTTGAATTCAGCACTAACCTGAAAACTGGAGTATACTAGCTTAGAAAGGTGAGAAAACAAGTATTTTTTTTTTGTTTTTGCTTTTTGTTTTTTTTTTGAAAATAAAGCAGATACAATCAAAAAAACACTTTAAATGCACAGAAATGGCTATCACACTTGAGTGTGTAGCCTACAACAGTTAAACAAGTAATTTAAATACAAAACAACTTTATTAAAGTGCAGGCAGTAAAATAAGTACAATATGTAGCTGAAACAAGCTTTTTAAATCACAGAAACTCTAGAAAATCTGTGTTTTCTTTTATGTCAGAACTGTACTACGGAATTATTTTAAGTTTCTATGTGATCTCTGAACTCTTGGCTAGCACTATGGTGTAGTAGTATTGTCTTGTGTTTTAATTATTTATTATTAAACATTTTAAGACCTTTTACCTGTGGCTGGTTTGTGTAGAGCTACGTTAAGCTCTAGAGTACATTCCATATTTATAGAGTTTATTGTACAAGGCCACTATAATAAGCCTTGCCTGATTAATCATACTACCAATTGGATAATAATATTGCACAGTAATAATTGGACACCCTTTTAAGGGCCTTTGGGTAGCTGATAATTATTAGCTGGTGGTGGCGGTAATTACTACCGTATAGTCTGGCTAAAGGGGCACAGCTGTAGAATCTGTGTCAGCCTTTCCCAGAAGTGTCTGTGAAGTTGTATAAATACTTATCTCAAAGTGTAGGTGTGTGTCAGCTTCCTGGGCAGGGACACAAAGCACTGGTGGGACAGAGAGGGTACTGGAGGTTAGTTTGCCAGCTAGGCTGAGATCTGAACCCTATAGCTGTGCCAGTGGGGATTCTTATTGGGGACCTGAGGAGCAAGGGAGCAACCAGCCCCAGACTGACTGTGATCTCTGTGTGCACTTAAGGGAAATTGTACTTTACTGTATGTATTTGTTATCCTTTCCTGTCTTATGAGACACCCTCCCTGGTGTTTGTGGTGAGGATTGAGGCTCCTTGATTGCTAGGCCAGGGCGCGGGCATCACATTGCTGATTTGTAAACTGTGCACTATTGTCAGAAATAACTCTGTGCGGACTACCATAGACAGAAAAATGTCACTTCAGTTTGGGAATGACAGCACTGGACGTTAGGTTAGAAAGTAGGTCAATCTCAAATCAATTTGAATAAGAGTCTACTACCAAGTAATGTTGACCATTCCACTCGAAGATATCTGTAGCTAATGTTGACCAAGGTAGTTCAGGAAGCTGGCTTAACTGAAGTGTTTCTTTTTGTTGCTGTGGCTTTGTACTATTACAGACTGAACCAGACAAAAGCACTTCTCAATATCTCTTGACATAGAAGGCCAAAATACTAGTCCCCCCCTTCTTTTGGTAGAGTTAGTTCCTGGGTAGCCACGATGCAAGATCTTAATGTACTCTTGGTTGAAAGAATGTTGGAACATTCACTTTTGGAACATTCATGATGATACCATTGTCTGACAAAATCTCATCTCTGTATGAAAAATACTGCTGAACTTTTGTTGGTAAACAAGATTGTTTTAAAGACCATTCTTGACTGATAAAGACGTTGAACCTCTGGAGAATTTAATCTAAAGCTGTGTGAGTTCTAAGCTCATCAAGATGGATGGAAGAAAAATTTCTCACTTTCGTAACCTCAAAATCAAGTTGCTCATTGTTATGCTGTTCTGTGTTTTTTTTTTCTGGGTGATCTGGATAAGGAATCAGCAAGATAAAGAAGTCTTCCTTTTGTGTAAACAAGATTGAAATTGTACTTTGCAATTTCAGCATCATGCATTGCATTCTGGCAGGAGATGTGTACATAGGCTTTCTCAAAATAGTAACTAGAGGTTGATGGTCGGTTGTGATATGGTTAGGTCGACCATAAATATAATCATGGTACTTCAAACATGCAAACATAATTGCCAAAAGCACTTTCTCAATTTGAGCATATTGCATCTCGGTTTGGGTAGGAGTTCTCAATGTATAGGCTACTGGTTTACTCTCTTGAAGAATGACTGCACCTAGACCAAGCATAGAAGCATCACAGGAAATAGTAACTGGTTTGTGAACATCATAATAGTGCAGAGTTGGTGGACTAGCAATTTTCTGTTTCAGGACATCAAATACTCCTTGGTGTTGCTCTGACCATGACCAAATTACATCTTTGTGTGTCAGCTCTCTTAGTGGTGCTGCAAGTTAGCCAAAATCTGGAATGAACTTGCCTAGATAGTTGACCATGCCAAGAAAACATTGTAGGGCTTGAACATTGTCTGGAGCTGGCATCTCGAGAATTTCTGTCTGCTTGAAAAGATTTGGTCATGAACCAGAACTGTTAAACAAATGTCCAACATAAGTAACTTCTCGTAGCATTAATTTACACCTCTGATGATTCACTTCATGTGCTTTTTACACAACTTTCTTGAGATTTATATTATGTTCAACTTCACCATTGCCTCCTTCTAGAATATCATCTACTATAATAGCACACTGATACCCAGAAAAAATTTTGTTCCATCGCACATTGAAAAACTTCACTGGCAGAATTTTTTCCAAATGGCATACTCAGAAATCTGTATCTCCCAAATGGTGTACCAAATGTGGTTAGCAATGAATATTTTCAATCAAGCAAAATTTGCCAAAATTAACTCTTTGCATCTAAAACAGAAAAAACAGTGGCATTTGGCATGATGGCAGCAACCTCCTCAACTGTGCACATTGGATGATGAGGCCTTTTTAACACTTTGTTCAAGTCTCTTGGATCAATACATATTCTGATATCATCTGAGCTTTTCTTATGAGCTACTACCATGAAGGACACCCATTCAATAGGTTCTTCTACTGGACAAATTACTCCTAGCTGCATCATTTTGTCTAACTCTGCCTTCACTCTGTTCTGCATAGCTACTGGAACTTTCTGTGCTGGTCTGATAACTGAGCTGACCTCCGGATCTAACTTAATGGAGTACACAACTGGTAGTTTGCCTAGTTTGTCTGTGAAAATGTTAGCATACTCAGAAAAAAATGGTTTGGGCAAAATCTGAGCTGTTGTCATTTAGGCTTACATGGTGAACTTCTTTGTCAAATGAAAGCAGTCTAATTGTCAAACTGTCGCTAAGGCCTAATAATGACTGTAAGTGTCTGTTGACTACATAAAGCTGCAAGTCATAGCTGAGTAGAGTACCATGAAAACACTACTGAGCTTTCAGTTTGAATCTCTTCACCACGATAAGCAACAAGCTTTGCTCACTTTGTCAATTCAAGTTGTTCTTGCAGCACTTACTCCAGCAAATGTTTCTGCTGACATAACATGCACTTTGAGCCAGTATCTCCTTTGAGCTCTGCAGGTCTCCCATTAATCTGAACAGTACAAAATATTTCATTCTTTGCCCATAAATCCACTGCATTGACTGTTTCACAAAGCACAGACATACTATCAAAATAAAAAGTAGGGCCACAGCTTTCTAATTGATCAGCTAGCCTCTTTGTATGCCCTTTGTTAGTAAAAGAGTGTGCCTTATTTGATTTACAATTTTTTTTTGAAATTATTGCACTCATTGTAAGAATGACACTACTGATCAGTTTTGGTTCATGATTTCCACCACAATTATGACAGCTGACTATGGGGTTTGGTACTGTAGCTAGCCTTATTGGTTTATGGTTAGTACTAGAGCCCATTTTGCCTCACTGTGCATGCTCTGGGTTAACTGGAGTCGCCACATCCTTGGGCCTGTATCTTTTAACTTCGTGCTGCATACTATTTACATTAGCTGCAGAAGGTACTGGAAAGCTTGCTTTCTCATTTGTAAGCATACTTGTGTGCCTTTCTGCAAGTTCGTATATCTAACAAATCTCAATGGCTTTATTTAAATTCAAATCACTGTCTCAAAGCAAAATCTTTCTCACTGTGTCATTATTAATACCACATACAAGCCTGTCTTTTATCAACTCATCCCTTAAATTATCAAATCTGCACATTTTACCCTTATTTCTCAAGTCGGTTTTATATATGCTGCAAATATTTCACAGGCTCTTGATTGCTTGTGTGAAATAAGTGTCTTTCCATTGTAATATTCATATTTCTCAAAATTTATGTTTTAAGCATTCAGGGTCTTCCCACGTTTCAGCCTGTACCACAGTATGATGGTCTTCCTCCTCTGCTGCAAACACAGCAGGTGTATACACAAATGAATGCTCTCTTTCAATGACTTCTGAACCAGCTATGTTAAGCAGAATAAATGCCTTCTATGTGCATCTTTGTCAGACAAAAACAGCCTGTATGAAAATATTGTATTCCTGTTCAAACGCTCTCCAATTTTCTGCAATATTGCTATCAAATGCAAGTGGTACAGGTGTGCAAAATAAAATATAGTAAAACACAATGCAATCTTGGCCATTGTAACTATGTACAAACATGCACACATACACCAGGTACCTGTAATAATATTCAAATGCACAGCAAACTCTTCAAAAGACTGTACTTTGTGAAATATTCTTTGAAATGGGTGTATTTTGCAAAATAACTGCAGTGTAATACTGTACGCACTTGCCAACACATTGCACACTTCGTCACTTTGGATATTTTGAATTGCTTTATTTAATGCAAAAAAGTAGTACTTTGTGAAAAAAATTAGTTGTTTTCCCTTTTTTATATATTTTATGCTATTTGGATATTGTTTCAAATATTTTCATAATTATTTTGAATACTTTTATCAATATGTCACAGTTTCAGACATTTTGTTTAATTGGAAATTCATTTTGAGCATTCTGGGTGCTTTGTTTTATATTTGTAGCAAAATAAATCTTTTAAGTGAGTTTTAGTGCCTAGAATTTGTTTTTGACCTGCTTGAGAATCGTTTGAGAAGTTGGGATGATCCACTCATGCATATTCCTCCACTTCTGTTTGCCTCATGGCTGTGACTCTGGATCCCATTCTGACACCATGTCGCTCGTCATATGCATAATAAGAAGACGATGAGGCTTGGGTGTTTGTTTAAGTAGTTTATTACATACAAACACAGGATGGATGGCAGGAGTATTAAACTTAAACAAACTATTACATGCATGCATGCTATCACTCTGGCTGCTCACTCAAAATGGCACTCTTGATTACACGTGCTCAGTACTTATATGCATGTGCCCACTGACTGAAATGCTTCTGAATGGTATATCACACACCCTGATCTACACCCTTCAGCAAAATACTGAGGTATGCATAAGCACCAGAATAAAACATTGACCCAAATGACCTCTTCAGTTAAACATCCAGCTATGCACAACAATCAAAATGAAACATTTACCTAAACGACCCCCTTCAGTAAAAATGCCCAGGTATATAGAAGCACCAACTGATCTCCCTTTGCATCTCTGTATTCTGTAGGAAAACTGGTGCTTAGTGGCATAAGTTCAGGGCTATTTACATGCTTAGTATGCAAATAAGTTAATTATAGATTCATTTCTATGAGTCAAAGTTGTACAAATATAGAGCCCCTTAATACACTAGTAGCTGTTCATTACCTCTTATGCATTAAACATGTTACAGTTTTGTGAGTGGGGTCATGTTTACAGCAACTACTTCACAACTTCATATGCATGTTAACAGTCTGGGATTTGCATAAAAGCAGCTTTTCCCAGATCACCATTATGAATATACGAAGCCTCAGATTGGGAATACCAACCCCTATTACAGTTTCTGAAGGTAAAAGTGAACAATTAGCTCATATAGCCCACTTGTTAATTTATTAATCTGCTTAGCCCCCATCTCTTTCTGTGTAATTTCTGATGGTTAATCTGTGATACTATTAATCCAGTGAGACAGCGGTCATTAGCAAAGCAACTGGATCATGTTTTGCTATTATTAAAAACCTCTTTGTGTGCTCCGTATTTCAACTTATTTTGCTTTCATTAGAGGTTTATTTTTTAACTGTCTTTGATTAATAGTTTAACTGACTCAAAAATTAACTTCTTTAAATGAAGACTATGTCCTAAATTTGTTAGTTTTTAATCTCATTCCAAATGCAGCTTCTCTGGGATTCATCCCAGTGAATGCAGGTTTATTAAACAAGTAACCCGAAGTACTATGGTAGCTACATTCCGGAGACTTCACATGGTTACTTTGGTAACTGGAATGGTGGACTGCTGAAAAGACCCTTCTCAGCTATGACCAGTTCTTATTTTACATTGCATTAACTGATAATATGTTAACATTGTTTATTGTGTCAGTATTTAGTTAATTTTGGATTTGTGGCTTTTTTTTGACATAGTAGAACAATGCAGTTACTCTGATTATTCTGCTTCCTCCAGGCATCATTTGCAGTTGCTTTACTAATTGGCTGTGACTTTTAAGTGCAGCTTTTTAATTGTGGGACATGGCAGGACCTGCTGCAGTATTTAGCCTGAGGGGTCTGTACTTCATTTACTGGACTGAGCAGATTTAACTACACTTCAATTTGCTGCTAGTCACAAAGGCATCAGAGACATCTTTATTTAATGTGTTTTTTATGTTAGCTGATAATCTGTTAATTTTGTTTATTATGTTAAAGATTTGTTCATTTGGGACACTTTTTAGGGAATTGCTGGAGTTCTGGGAATTCCACTTACTCTAAACCTAATTTACAGTTATTGTCCTGATTGGCTATGAATTTTGAGCATAGCTTTTAAATTGTGCTGCATAGTAGAACCTGCTGCTCTAATTTCCTGCTGTGGCATAGCTCATGCCAGTTCCCAAAGACATCAGGGATTTAATTCATTTCCATCTCTAAGAATTTCAAGTACAACATGTTTTGTTCATTTGTGTTACTTTTTGGCTGCTTTTTTTCTAGCACGAGTAGGAAACGGATGGTGTTCCAAGCCTTCTGCTTATTCCATGCTTTTTATTTATTTATTTATTTAATTATTTACATTTGTTGACCGGGAGTGTCCGACAGCCCAAGCCTTCTGCTTATTCCATGCTTTTTATTTATTTATTTATTTAATTATTTACATTTGTTGACCGGGAGTGTCCGACAGGATGTAGGTCCATTTTCAGCAGAGGCCCGGGGAGAAAAGCTCCACAGTTAAAATAAACAGACAGCAGTTACATTGGATTACATAGCAATTAACAATTCAACATAGCAATTACTTAAAACATTAATGTTTGATTAATGTTGTCCATGCTTAATTTGTAGTCATAGCCTTTGAGTGTAGCTTTTAGATTTTGCTGTATAGCAGGGCCCACTGCACTAGTTTACTGGACTGCTTTGTGCTGCAAAGTGAAATCCAGTTAGCTGCACTGTATTAATGCAACTGGTTTGTTTTAAAGTGTTTATAACTGTTATCTAGCATTCATCCCTTGCCCACTTTATCTAGTTACTAAAGGTCTCTGCTGGTAGCATAATGTGGCTTAAAGTTGCACTGAGTTGCACACTACTGTTATTTATTTATAAGAATTACCTGTCTCTTCTAGCTCAGATGCACTGCCCTGTGTGCAGCTGCTGCCATTGTTTGTATATAATAATTTTGTTACCTACGGGTCGGTTGTTCAAACTTGTTGTTATGAAAAGTTGTGTTGCTCCCTGACAATTTCACAGCTATAGATATCTACAATTTCACTTGTACTTAGAAAGTGACTGACAGTAACTATTGTTGGCTGCATCCAAGAATCCAGCGACTGGAGGTTCCCAATGTCTCCATTTATGAGTTCCATAATGATTCGCTCCATAGCCTTACAGATCAGACTGGTCAGGCTTATTGGTCAGTAGTTCCCAGGGTCAGTTGTGGCCCCACCCTTGTGTAGCGGGACCACCATTGCTGTGCACTATTCTATGGGCACATATCCTGTGGAGAGGCTGAGACTGAACAGGGTATTAAGATGTGGGGTTAATTCCTTTTGGAGCTCGCGTATGACACAGCCTGGGACACCATCTGGTCCCATGGAGTCAGTGTTTTTAGCTTTAGATAGAGCCTTGTTAACCAACGTATCAGTAATAATTGGACTTACACAATCCCCTTAATGGTAATAGGCCCTGTAGGTGGTGGTGTTGGGGGGGGGATTTGCACTGAACCTGTCAGCCAAGATGTTGGCAATGTCAGAAGGGTCAGTGTATTTTGTTCCATTTTGTACTAGCTCAGAACAGACCTGAGCATTGCCATTTAGGTTTTTGCCGTAGCCATAGAAGGCCTTATGGTTATCCTTGGCATCCTTGGCAACTTTCTTTTCAAAATTAGCTTTAGTTGACTTGATGAGGGCACTCAATTTCTTACTAATGCTGATCAGGGATGATTTTTCTACATGAGATTTGGCCTTTTTTTGTATAAGTCTCCTCTTTTTATTGTAACGTTTGCTTATGGCCGGGGTCCACCAGACTGGTTTCTTCTTGCTTGAGGAAGGAGTCTTGGTTTTATTTGGGATAGCACGGTCCATGCAATCCTGAAGATGCATATAGAGTGCCTTGGTGTAGGATTCCGCATCCTGGATATCATTATCCTTCTGAAAGGGAATAGTGAAGCTTTCCACTTCGGATGCAAGTAGTTTGAAGTTTGCTTTGGAAAGGTTTTTTTACAATGGTTTCTTTGACTGGGGGAGGAGGAGGGGTGAGGATGTCCAGGGTTATCAGTTTGTGGTCGGATCTGACCAAGGAGGGAGTGATAATGGGTGTGGTACAATGGGCATCCATATTTGTGATGATTAAATCCAATATGTTGTCCCCTCCAGTGGGGGAACATACTAGTTGTTCAAGGGCATTTGAATTTATAAATTCTATGAATCGCTGAGCGTAGGAGTTGGAACATTGGTAGTTTGCCCAATCTATACCAAGGTAGTTGAAATCACACAAGATTATGGGGTTGGGTAGGACCTTTATATTTTCCAATGTCTCAAGGAATGCAGAGTAAGCATCTTGGGACATGGTGGGCGATCTATAACCGGCTACGACTTGAAATGTGGTTTTGCCTGCTGATAGTTGTGCATGGATGATCTCTGGGGCATCATGCTGCTCTACTAACCTGGAGATATGGGTATCCTTGATGAATATGGATACACCTCAGCCCTTTGTACTGCGATCCGGTAACTGAGGCCGGAAGGTATGATATGAATTGTAACCTGGCAGTGCTGGGGTGCTCTCTTGAGCTTTGAACCAGGTTTCCGTCACTGCACAAACATCGATTTTCTCCATGCTGAGGAGAGCCTCGAGTGTGTGCATTTTGAGGTTGAGACTCCTGGCATTGAGTAGCATTACCCTTAGTTTTTGGTTACCTGTGCTGGTTACGGTGGTTGGTTTGTCCTTTGAGCCTTGCCTAAAAAAGGCACTATGGGGACTGCAAGAGCCTTGGCCAGTATTCGAAAACCTAGGGGTGACAGGTGCAACCCATCTCTGGCAAAACAGTGAGGCTTGTCTATCATGTCATCCCAGGCAGACAGACACTGGATCCCCTTAGAATGACACCAGAAGCTTAGCCCACACAGTTTGGCTTCGTCAAGGGCAGATCATGCCTCCTGAACCTGGTGGATTTCTTTGAGACAGTTACTCAGGCTATAGATAAGGTAAAGGAGGTACACACGGCTTACCTTGACCTTGCTAAAGCATTTGACACCATTCCCCATTCAGGTATTATTGATAAGCTCACCAGCCTGGGCATAAACCCTTACGTCACAAAATGGATCACAAACTGGCTCTCCGACAGATCCCATAAAGTAAGTGTAGCGGGATCTATGTCCGAATCCAGACCAGTAACAAGTGGTGTGCCTCAGGGCTCTGTCCAGGGGCCCCTCCTGTTTGGCATATACTTCTCAGAAGTACAGGCAAGCACGTAAGGGCTGTGGCTGACTAAGTTTGCGGACGACTGCAAACTGGGTGCTATAATAGAGTCTCCGGCCGACATGGAGATCCTCCAGAAGGGCTTAAATGAGACTGATGCATGATGTCAAAGCCATGGTCACAAGCTAAATGCAAAAAAATGCATAGTAATCCCCTTTGGAAAAAAACAGAGTACCCGCAAACTACAACATAGGAGGTAACCCCCTGAAATCTGAAGAAGAAATAAGGGATCTAGGGACCCAAGTAGATAGTCAGCTTTCCTTTGATAACCATGTTGCCAAAGTGGTTAGAAAATCCTTCTATGTGACCCATCTGATCACAAAAGGGTTCACATCAAGATCTAAGGATGTAATGGTGCCCCTCTACTCTTCCCTCATCAGACCCATTATTGAGTACAATGCATCAATTGGAATGTACCTGGCTATACATCTCCAGCAGCTGGAGAGACCACAGAGGTACCTAACCAAGAGGATTACTGGCCTCAAACAGTTGCCCTATGCAGCATGATTGAAAAAGCTAAAACTGTTCTCTGTTGCATACCGCTTTCTCAGAGGCGATCTCTGTCTAACGTACAGAGTCATGTCCAACCCAGAATAGTTGAACATGCTCCATCTTAACAAAACCAAATCTACTCGAGCTACACACTCTAGGGATATAAACCTCAACACAACAATGAATAGAACATGCTGGAGGGATAGATTCCCTTTGCAGAGACTTCCCTTACTATGGAAGAGGGTCCCGATCTACATAAGACAGAGCCCCTCACTATCACTCTTCAAGGGGAACCTTGATGAGTGGATGGGTAACAGAAAGTTCACACCGGGGATCACACCAACAGCACTACTAGATAGAGGCCAAGGGTACTAGCTGCTAGTACAAGGGTCTAGGGAGCTACTAAAGGGGTGGTGAATACCGCACAATGTGGCTGGGCTAATATATGCCTTCGGGCAGATAGCCCAGTACCAACCTTTGAACCTATGAACCTATAACAACTGAGTTTAATAAATCATAGCAGCAATGACTGTGTAGCACCTGAGCCTAGTAACTCTTTGAAGCATTTTTGTGTGTGTGTAATCTACACCACCCTCTCTTCATTCTTTTGGTGGCAAATGAGCCTTGCCATGTGTGACGTGTAATTTTAATTTTAATGATTCCTCTTTCATAAAAGTAGAAAATCTTGTATATTGAAACTGATGGTTTCACCAGAATTAAAGCTGATTGTATCATATTACAGGAAAATACTAGATAAAAACATTCATTTTATTTGTTTAGTCATGCCTAATAAATATTATAAATAGTTTTATTTGTATTCAAAGTTTATATTTCTGTATTTGTGGTTTGTTAAATTTATGTCCTTCCTGTGATCGCGTGGGTTTCCTCCTACATCCCAAAGACATGCTGTAGGTGGATTGGACACTCTAAATTGGCCCTAGGCACGAGTGCGTGTGCGTGTGTGTGTGTGTGTGTGTGTGTGTGTGTGTGTGTGTGTGTGTGTGTGTGTGTGTGTGTGTGTGTGTGTGTGTGTGTGTGTGTGTGTGTGCGTGTGTGTGTGTGTGTGTGTGTGTGTGTGTGTGTGTGTGTGTGTGTGTGTATGCCTTCTGTGGAAGGTTGGACACTGGCTGGCGACTCGACACTGTATAACTCCACTGTCAATCATGAGCAGACAGGTGATCCGCTATGATGACCCCTAACCGGGAAAAGCTGAAAGAAGAAGAAGATTGTAAATAAGTTCTGAAGATGTATAAAACATTGTTTTGCTTTATTCTCAATAAAATGTTTGAGTAGAAAAAGAAATTTGTGATGTGTATCATCTGAGCCGTCCTGTAATTGTATTCCTGGTGGCTGTTAAATCCGATACGCTGGAGTGTACTTTTTACAATTTTTTTTACTTTTTGGCCATCATATTCTTGTTCTTATACAAAATTTGCATTTTACTATCTCACTACTGTAATTGTTTACTATACCATAATGGACTAAAAAACACTTCCCTGATGTCTTTGGGACTGGTAATGTCAAATGTAGTTAGAACTGATCAATCCACTTTACTATACCATACTATAGTTGTATACTGCTTGTGGGTCCTATTGTGTGCAATTTAAGCTTTCTCTTCAGCCTCCATACAACCGTTATTATATTAAATTCCTGTACTGCTCTTCTAACACTGTAACTGTGTGTTGAACAAAAATGACTGTGTTTCATTCTCAAATTATACTGTGCCATCATTTCTTCCTTCTGAGTTCAAATAGCTGTCACATTATTTTATTTATTTTACATTTGTTTACTGGGAGAGTCCGACTGAGCATAAAACCCTTTTTCAGCGGAGGCTCGGGGAGAAAAGCTCCATTGTTAGTAAACTATTTTGTTAGTAGAAGGAAAATTGTATAATACAATAAGGAAATAAATAGTAAGACATTCATAACGGTAAAAAGACTAGAACAGAATAAATTGGTCAAGTGGGAGACAAGACCAATAATCTTGTATAATGATGCTTCTACAAAACAGTTCTTACAGTAGTAGCAGGTAGTGACATTGTATAGAATAAGAGTGCAATTATGATGTTGTGTCTTTCGGCTATTCCCAGTTAGGGGTCGCCACAGCGGAACTCCGGTCCGCTAATGATTGGCAGTAGATTTTTACATGCCGAGTTGCCGGCCCTGACGCACAACCTTCAGTGAAGGTACGCCCATTCATGCATGTCTCCACACAGAAGACTCTCTATCTGAGAATCGAACAGGACAACATCTTACTGTGAGACGACAACGCTACTGCAGCATCACCACCGCAGTAAGAGTGCAATTACGATACTTAGTCTTATATACAGGTAGCATAGCAAACTGAAGACTTAAAATCTGGTAGATATTAACAGTGAGAAAGAAAAAAAAAAACAGCATAAGGTAGTCGTATGGCTTTAATTCAAAGCTCATTACATATGCAATTAAAATATTAAAATTATCTAGTTCAATGGTTTGGGCTACTCATTCTCAGTACATGTACAAGTCCAGGAATTGGTAAGGTGGGCTTTAATGTGATGGTTGTCATTTTTTAAGCTAGTTATAGTTCGAATTTAAAGTGGTAAGGCATCCCACAGTTTAGCGATGTAGTAGGAGTAAAGAGACACCTGAGCTATTGTTACTCCTGGTTACTTCAATTAGAGCTTTATTAGTGGATCTTAGTGGACGGGTACTTATATGGGGATTGAGGAGGCCTTGTAGAGCTGGTGTTTTATTGGGTTTATAGTACATTTGGTGGGCGGTAGAGAGTTGTGTGAGAATGAGTTGGCGTGGTAGTTCTAATCAAGATAGTTGTCTTAGGGCCTTACAGTGATGGGTTTTAGGAGGACAGCTAGTGGCAAATTTAGCTGTCTTATTAGTGTTAGTGCAACTTTTCTTACATTGTACTTCTGTTCCACAGCACAGTTTATAATCTACTTAGCATAGCTTTTCTGCCTATTGTCTAACTTCCATATATCATTCCTGCCCCAATAATTTGACCCACAAGCCAAATGTGGAAGCCCAGTCTACGTTTTTTCTTTCTGCTGCCAGCCTCAATGCACTTCCTATTCTGGGACAGAATATAAGCTGCCCATCTGTTAATGGGCTAGCACAATATGATTTGTGATAGATGTAATTATTTATATGACCTGGAGGCCACACACAGATAGTTATTATAAGGTTAGCATGTGAAAGTTTTGTTCATAAACCTACTCATGCTTCCATAAGATGACACTAAAACAAAATACACTGAAGCTGTAAAAAAATGAGTTACTCCCAAGCCTCCAAGTGGGAGGTTGACATGATGGCTAGGGTGTTCACCTTACAGATGTAAGTTGCAGGGCTTGATTCACACATAGGGTAATTGGCTAGGTTTAAAATAGCCCACAAGGGCAGTTAGCCTAGTACTAAGCTATAAACCTAAATAATCTGAACAGCAGTCTACTTCTGTGACCCAACCATACTCACCTAACTTGGTGAGTCATCCGGCTGAATTTAGAGTATAAACTTTCTGCTGCCATGATGTCTGCATGCCCAATTTGAAGTATTCTAGTAATGGGAGACTCTATAGTCAGGTGCACTGACTGTGCATTCACTAGGCTAGATAAAGATGGGGTGACAGTTAGCTGCCTTTCCAATGCCAGGATCTGTGCATTATAACAATCATAGAACTTAAGGGATGTAAAAGGACAAACCTATTAAAATCATTTGAAAAGCTCTCAAATTTCAACTACAAGATTTCTAGCCATCATGTAGCCTCAGCTGTCACTTGTGCCAGTGAATTTTACTCCCATCTAATAAACATCTAACGTCCGTATCTGAACCGAATTCAATGGGAAATGTCAAAATAAACCACCTTGGTGAAATGCCAACATTAATAAAATTATAATAATGAAAAATCTAATTAATGCCTATAATAAATCAAAATCTACTCACATTAGAGTCTATCAAAACGTTCAGCAAAAATCTAATAATAATGATAAGGAAGATCAAAGGCACACATGAATTTAAATTAAATCCTTCTGCAAGTACTCAGCTATACTCTGAATTAATGCATAATGGTATTACCCACCCTGACATGAAACACAATGCATATTTTCTTTGGGCCTCCACTGAAAATTGGCTTTGTTCCAAGTCTGACTTTTCCAGTAAATAAATAAAATAAATAAATAAAATAAATAAACATATTTAGTGTCAACTTCACAACAGAAAAACTCACTGAAGTTACACAAATTCCAGAGTCCCTTCCTCCCCCAATGATCAGTATGGAACATAAACTAACTGCACTAAGTAAGTCATTAATGACAATTTATATCAGTACTTCTTTCATCAGTGCTAGAATACTCACTTCACATATAATTGATGCAGCAACTCTGCAAATGTAAACCCATCACAAAACCAAATCCCTTACACAAACAGCATATCCCCAGATATTCAGAGCATGAAAACACAACACAGCCTGCTTTACATAGAGGGAAAAGCCTCTGCGCATTCTGCAATGTGTGTGGTCCACCCCGCACCACCTTATTTAAATATATAACTCCATGGTCACACAACCTTGACCACAGTGTATTCTTTATTAAACTGTTGCCGTAGATGAGAAAACACAGGTCAGCTATAACAGCATTTGATAACTGTGCATTCAACAATTCTCTGCCCCAATGTCAGGTATGAATAGGCTGTATAACTAACAAATGTTGCAGTAATCCCAAAAATATACCTGTCTGTGTACCAGCTAAAATAGTGTCCTCTCTAAACTTGTCCTAAAACCATTCAATTTAAACCTAACTATAGTTATGCTCTTGATGGATAGAGAAAGGCTACAGTTATACAGTCCATAAGAGGCCTCCACCTCAGATCTCAGGGCCTATAGACCCATCAGCCAAACTAATATAATTTACAAGGCCATTGAATGTTCTATGTATGATTTCTTAAGCTCCAATGTGCATGTATTTTTGCTCAGGGCCTGCAACAATATGGTTTTGGAAAAGAGACAGATCATAACTCCTAAACTTAGAAATTGTCTTCAAGAAAGTTAGTGACGCTGTAGATGGCAGACATGCAGTTCATGCAATTTATCTGTATCTGGTCAAGGCGTTTGATACTGTTCCGCATGCTGGAATTGTAAACAAGTTTAAAGGACATATATAGACATTTATATTGTATCACGGATAACACAATGGTGAGCAGTGGCATTCTTTTGGGCTCAGCGTGGGATTCCCTTTTGTTAGCCATTTATTTGTTGCATTGCCAGACAACTAACTAGATATATGGGTAGCTAAATTTGTCAATGACAGCAAACTAGGTGCTGTCATTTACTCAGCATCCAATACCATGTTACTACAACAAGAGCTACACCATATAAATTGGTGATGAATTAGAAATGGACTTAAATTAAATGCAAGAAAGAGTTACCTTTGGGAAACTTTGGTACGTTGTTTGCAATGTAGACAGCATCCGATTCCAGACTGATATACTCATCAGTGATCTCACCACTTCTGTAGGCAACTCCCTCGAGCAACACCTAGAAGTAATAGTAAGGAAATCATCTAATCTAGCCCAGTTAAGGGTATCTCATGCAGCTCTAGAAGTTATCATTCTTATATACTTTACTATGATCTGACTAATAATAGAATGCAATTTCCTTTTAGTATGTATCAATCCAAACACATCACATGACTAGTAAGACCCCAAACACATCACATGACTAGTAAGACCCCAAACACATTACATGACTAGTAAGACCCCACTAGAAGAGATGACTAGAATAAACACCATAAGCTACCAGGACAGAGCTGAAGCTCTGCCACTATACTATGTCTCCTGTGGAGTTCTGTGCCGTGATTTATATCCACTGTTCCACACTAAGTACCCAACCCTCCCTGACCTCTTACATCTCCACAAAACAAAATTCTCCACAAGCACTTGACCTAACAACTTGAACTTCCATCAAATAATAAGTAAACAAGACACACCGGAGTAATAAATGCATTAATCAGTTTCCTGCACCTCAGGAATAATCTTCTTCATATAAAACAGAATGATGACCTCGCTTCTGTAAAGGCAAACTGTGAGAATTAGATGGGCACCCATAAATTCATCCAGGGCATGAATTATTTTGCCCTCCTGGATGCAGGAAGTGCCCAATAAGAGAGGGTGATGAAAATGCGACTGTGATCCCTGGACTGACTCTGTCATGTAAACATTAGGACATCAGTGAAAATCTATGAAAATCTAAGACATGGGCCAATAGGCAGTTGTAATGTCATTAAAACATCACATGCACTTACAAAAACATAAATGTGTTCTAATACATGAAGAATGTGTGTGTGTTTGTGTGTGTGTGTGTGTGTGTGTGTGTGTGTGTGTGTGTGTGTGTGTGTGTGTGTATATGTATTTAATTATTTATTTATTGTATTTATTGTCATTTGTTAACTGGGTTGGTCCAGCTGAGCCAAAGGCCCGTTTTCAGTGGAGACCCAAGGAGAAAAGATCCAGTTACAATTCCAAATAATTCAAGACAAACATGGCATATAACAAGAAAATTATACAAAAAGTAAAATAATCAATTTAAAAGTTATGTACAGTTATAGAGTTGAAATTATTTTCTCATAAATTGAATTTAAAGTACATTTTAAGTGATGCGAATTGTACAAATGTAATTCATAAATCATCTACGTATAATCCCAGTTTAACATATACTATTAAAGTCTTGAAAGCTTTTGTGAAAATGCTACTCAGAATTGTCTATCTTTTAAAAATTCTGTCAATTTTTACAACCTTAATGACAGTGAAAGTAGGGCTTTGAATGAGCTTAAAAGCAGAACTGATTTAAGGTTTATGAAGGCGGATAAGGGGATTGGGGTGGTGATTATGACCGTGGATGACTACAACATTGGTATGGAAAGTATGTTGTCTAACTCTGTCGATTATTCAAGGGTTGGGAAGTCAGACATCATTAAAAGTTATGGTGGTATTTATGGTATGTTACAGGATTTACTTTTGAATATTGACATCAGCAATGAGCTGCTTCAATTTTTGTATGTGGAGGATCCCAGAATAGCTGTAATGTTTGGGATCCCAAAGCTTCATAAATCCACTACCAACCCTCCTTTCAGGCCTTTAATTTCTGCTTCAGGTAGTTCCACTGACTGTATGTCTTTGTATTTGGAGCATACGTTTAAGCCGTGTGTTAAGAGTTTACCTTCTTATATAACTGACTCATGGGATTTTTTTAATCACATGTTTAAGCCATGTGTTAAGAGTTTACCTTCTTATATAACTGACTCATGGGATTTTTTTAATCACATGTTTAAGCCGTGTGTTAAGAGTTTACCTTCTTATATAGCTGACTCATGGGATTTTTTTAATCACATGTTTAAGCCATGTGTTAAGAGTTTACCTTCTTATATAACTGACTCATGGGATTTTTTAATCACATGTTTAAGCTATGTGTTAAAAAAGTTTACCTTCTTATATAGCTGACTCATAGGATTTTTTAATCACATGTTTAAGCTGTGTGTCAAGAGTTTACCTTCTTATATAGCTGACTCATGGGATTTTTTATAGGTTCATAGGTTCATAGGTTGATACTAGGTTATCTGCCTTAGGGCATTTATAAGCCTAGCCAGAGTGTGTTTGGCTTTCGCCACCCTTTTAGATTAGTTGACTGTGCCTCTGTATAGTAGGTCACAGAAGGTAGCCCTTTTAAGGTTAGTTTACTGTACCTCTGTCAAGCAGGGACACAGAAGAGATCCCAGGGGGAAACTTACAATCTCCCATCCACTCGTCAAGATTTCTCGTGAAGAGGGTCAGTGAGGGGCTCTGCCTAACATGGATTGGGATTTTGTTCCAGAGTGAGGGGAGCCTCTGGGATATGAATCTGTCCCTCCAGCATGTCCTATTTATTTCTGTGCTGAGGTTCAAGTCCCTGGACGTGTAGCTCTAAGGGATTTGGATTTCCTGAGGTGAAGCATGTCCATTAATTCTGGGTTGGACATGGCTTTATACGTCAGACACAGATCGCCTCTGAGTAGGCGGTACGCAACTGAGTAGAGCTGGAGTTTCTTTAGCCGGACTGCATAGGGCATCTGTTTGAGCCCCTTGATCCTCTTGGTGAGATACTTTTGGTGTCTTTCCAGTTGCTGAAGGTGTCGGGTAAGGTACATCCCAAACGCGGCATTGTACTCAATTATGGGCCTGATAAGTGATGAGTAGAGGGGCACAATGACCTCTCTTGATCTAGATGTGAACCCTTTCATGATAAGGTGGGCTATATAGAAGGTCTTTCTAACCACTTTGGCAACGTGATTGTCAAAGGAGAGATTGCTATCTACGTGGGTCCCCAAGTCCCTAATTACTTCTTCCATACTTAATGGATTACCACCTATGTGGTAATTTGTGGGCACTTTGTTTTCCCAAAGGGGATGACTATGCACTTTTTGGCATTTAGCTTTAGGCCATGGCTCTAGCACCAGTTATCCATCTCTGTGAGACTCTTTTGGAGGATGCTTGTGTCAGTCGGAGAGTCGATTACAGCACCCAGTTTGCAGTCATCTGCAAACTTGGTCAGCCATAGTCCACCCGTGTTAGCCTGTACCTCTGAGAAACATATACCGAACAAGAGAGGTCCCAGGACTGAGCCTTGTGGGACACCACTTGTAACTGGTTTAGAGTCTGACATGGCACCTGCTATTCTGACCATGTGGATTCTATCCTTGAGCCAGTTTGCAACCCATCCTGTGACATAGGGGTTGATATTTAAGCTGGTGAGCTTGTTTATGATGCCTGAGTGGGGTATTGTGTCGAAGGCTTTTGCGAGGTCCAAGTAGGCTGTGTGGACTACCTTCCCTTCATCTTTGGCTTTGGTAACTGTTTCAAAGAAGTCAACCGGGTTCAAGAGGCAAGATCTGCCCTTAACAAAGCCGAATTGGGTATGATCCAGTGTCTGGAGGCTCCCAATGTCTTTGTTTATGATTTCCATGATGATACGCTCCATAGCTTTGCAGACCAGGCTAGTCAGGCTTATAGGGCGATAGTTTCCGGGGTCTGTTGTGGCACCACCTTTGTGGAGTGGGACTACTGTTGCTGTATGCCATTCCTTGGGAACATATCCTGCAGTAAGGCTGCGATTGAACAGTGACTTTATATGAGGGTTTAGTTCTTCTTGGAGCTCGTGTAAGATGCAGCCCGGGACACCGTCTGGTCCCATTGATGCTGTGTTTTTTGCTTTGGAGAGGGCAGCTCTCACCTGTGCATCTGTGATCTCAGGAAGGCTACACTCTGTTGGGATAGACATTTGCTCTTTTGGGGGGGAAGGGGGCGAGAAGTTTGCACTGAACCTTTCTGCCAGGATGTTGGCAATGTCTGTGGGTTCAGTGTAGTTTTTTTCATTTTGCACTAACTCAGAGCATATCTGGGAGTTGCCTCCCAGGTTTCTGACATAACTAAAGAAGGCCTTGTGATTATCTTTAGTGTCTTGTGCAATTTTTCTTTCAAAGCTGGCCTTAGATGATTTTATGAGGGATCGTAGTTTCTTGCTAGTACTGATCAGTGATGCCTTCCATTTTTGGTATTTTGCTCTGTCATGTAGTAGCTTTCTCCTTCTGTTGTATAGCTTATTTATGGCTGGGGTCTACCAGACAGGTCTCCTGCCTTTCGAGGAGTGAGTCTTGGTTTTATTTGGGATAGCATGCTCCATGCATTCCTGTAGGTGTCCATAGAATGCTTTTGTAAAGTATTCTGCATTTTGGGCAGTATTTCCCACTGGCCCAAGGGCTTTGAAGGATTCCACCTCAGTTTTGAGAAATGTGAAGTTTGCTTTTGAGAAGTTCTTCACCATGGTTTCCTTGGCTAGGGGTGAGAATGGAATATGGATGTCCAGTGAGATTTGTTTATGGTCTGATCTTACCAATGAGGGGTATACCTCTGGTGTGGAACATAGAGACCCCATGTTGGTGATGACCAGATCCAATATGTTTTCCCCTCTTGTGGGAGTGATGACCAGTTGTTCCATAGCATTTGAGTTTATAAATTCTAGGAACCGTTGGGTGAGGGTGTTTGGGCTTGAGCAGTTTTCCCAATCGATGTTTGAGTAGTTGAAGTCACCCAATATAACAGTGTTTGGAGAGACCTTCATATTCTCCAGTGTTCTCAGGAAAGCCAAGTGAGGTTCCTGTGTTTGGGAGGGTGGTCTGTAGCAGGTTACAAACTGAAAGGCAGTTTTGCCCACTGTTAGTTGCACATGGATGGTCTCCGATGCTTCGTGCAGTGCCATTAACCTGGAGGTGTGGGTATCTTTGATAAATATGGATACTCCCCCTCCTTTTGTGGTTCGGTCCGAGTTTTGCAGCCGGAAAGCATGGTATGAAGTATAGCCTGTTAGTGCTGAGGTGCTCTCGGGAGCCTTGAACCAGGTTCTGTTACTGCACAGATATCGATATTCTCCATACTGAGGAGAGTCTCGAGTGCATGCATCTTGAGGTTTAGACTTCTGGTGTTGAGCAGCATTACCCTTAGTTTTTTTTTCTTTGTGTTGTCTATGGGGGTGGGCTTATCTTTTGAGCCTTGCCTAAAAAAGGCACTTTGGGGGAGGCAAGAACCTTTGCCAGTATTCGAAAACCCAGGGGTGACAGCTGCAAGCCGTCCCTAGCGAAGCAACGTGGCTTGTCAAGCATGTCATCCCAGGCTGACAGACACTGGATTCCCTTTGAATGACACCAATACTTTAGCCAATTGTTAAAATTTATCATTTTGTCTTTATACTGTGGCATCATTCTTGGTGAGGGTAAGATGCTACTCAAGGTCAGGGTCATACCGGCCTGGGCTACATGATCAAAGAGCTCCTGTACGTCTTTTTTCATGTAGTCCAGGGAAGTACATCTCAGGTCATTCACACCAGCATGAACAATGACATAGTCATACTTGTACTTGCTTTGGAGTGACCTGAGTGCTTGTATTATGTAGTGGATCCTGGCACCTGACAGGCAGCTTACAGTGACCTTCTCCTTGTTCAGCCTGGTGAGTGGGACGTCAGTGTGTCTGACAATAGAGTCACCTATTACAAGTGTATTAGGTATGTTGTTTAGCCTTAAGGGCTGTGACTGTGTGGCACACTGACTTTGTGAGCTATGTGCTACGTGGATATTGTTTCGTGGTAGGTGTTGCTTGGATGTCTGCTTTGGAGGCCTCTGCTGCTTAGGCAGATTTTTATTTAGAGCCTCTGAGTATGTTTTTGTGTATTTATGTGTTTGGTTTGCTGATGCGATAGGTCTATGTGAGACTGGATTTGTGGTGTGTGTGGTTACCTTCTCCTTTTGACAGGCTGTGTCAGTACTGGGTTGAGAGAGCTTAGCCTCCAGTTTGGCTATATAGTTGCATCTCTCACATATATTTGTGCTTAGGAAAGAAAGTATCATGAACCTCCCAAGGGATCAACAGCCAAAGGAGAAAGGTACCAAGTAGAAATAAAACTGTAGATTTCACCACGAAAACGAACCAGAGTCAGTGCTGAAGTATCCAAACTTTTATTGAACAAGAAAACAGGAGATAAGCGCTTTCACGTGCCACCTGCACGTTTCTTCAGATCTAACAATATGAATACATAGTGTCTTTATATACAGGACCCAATTAACATAATTGATCCAATCAAACAATTAAGAATACTTAAATGCAGAACGCAATTGAGTCCTAACTGTTCAAACAATTAGGAAAAATGCAAAATCACTTTACATTGCTTCTTATCCATGCAGCGCTTAATATTTAAAATTATAAAAATACAGGAAATGAACCCATACTCATAATAAAACCTTATATATATAACTATAACTATTATAAAAGTGTAATCGTGGTTATAAATTATGTCAATGTACCAAGTTAGTGTGAACCTCTATGTAGAAAATTTAATAACTGGTTTGTCCCTGAATACAAGAAAAATAAAATCAATAAATCTATAACAGAATTGAATACCTATATAAATTATAAAAAACATATATATGAAAATACAATTAATATGTGGATATAGTATCCAAACTATTAATAAAATATTAACAAAATATATCTAATTAATATGTGCCTAGAATGACCATTTCAGAACAAAATATCACTCAAATAACAAGGCATAAATGAAAATATAATATAATATAACATTCTAGGCACATATTAATTAGATATATTTTGTTAATATTTTATTAATAGTTTGGATACTATATCCACATATTAAATGTATTTTCATATATATGTTTTTTATAATTTATATAGGTATTCAATTCTGTTATAGATTTATTGATTTTATTTTTCTTGTATTCAGGGACAAACCAGTGATTAAATTTTCTACATAGAGGTTCACACTAACTTGGCACATTGACATAATTTATAACCACGATTACACTTTTATAATAGTTATAGTTATATATATATAAGGTTTTATTATGAGTATGGGTTCATTTCCTGTATTTTTATATTTTTATATATTAAGCGCTGCATGGATAAGAAGCAATGTAAAGTGATTTTGCATTTTTCCTAATTGTCTGAACAGTTAGGACTCAATTGCGTTCTGCATTTAAGTATTCTTAATTGTTTGATTGGATCAACTATGTTAATTGGGTCCTGTATATAAAGACACTATGTATTCATATTGTTAGATCTGAAGAAGCGTGCAGGTGGCACGTGAAAGCGCTTATCTCCTGTTTTCTTGTTCAATAAAAGTTTGGATACTTCAGCACTGACTCCGGTTCGTTTTCGTGGTGGAATCTACAGTTTTATTTCTACTTGATATATTTGTGCTTGTTGGGAGGAGGAGAGGGTGGTCTGTATACATAAGGCAGTTGTAACATTGCCTCAAGATTCCCAGATTCACCAGCTGGACTGGAGAGTAAACTCGAAACTGTCCTTTGGACATGCCTGAATAATATAGGGAACTACTTATTGACTTGATAAGAAAGAACCAATAGGGAGCAAGTGCTTAGAAGGAGTATAAGAGGATGTACTGCTTTAGTTTGTGTTTACCTATGAGATTACTTATACGAGCAAGTGCAGGGCTATAGAATGAGAATAGAGTGCTTAATTAGAGATTTAGAGCAGTTCTAAGGGAAAAAGTTAGAGCAGACTATGTGGAGCCGGGAATAGTTTAAACCTGTTTAAGCAGCGCTGCCCGATGCTGCTCTGTGCGCAAGACCACGCAAAAAGGGGGTTGCAGGGTTTTAAGAGAGAGCGATCAAGGAGTTTAGAATTGACCCAAAATGGCCAATAAAACTACAGCTTTTATGCAGTAACCACTCCTACAAGGACAGGCAGGCTGTTCAGTGTTAACCACTGCCACTGGTGAACACAGAGACTTCCCTTTAGCCCAAGCAAGCACTGGCCTCCAAGAAACTTACAAACAGTTCAGAACAGCAAATCTGTAACTGAACTTAAGTTTCAGAAAGTGGGAAAAAAGCAAGATTGTTTTTGTTTTAGTTTAAAGGTAGCAGAGATACACAAGTAGCAAAATATTCACAAAAGTGCAATAAATGACCCCACACTTGAGTGCTAGGCCAAAGTCAGGTAAAATGCAGTTTTAAGAGAAAAAAACGATTTTAAATTAAGTGCAACACAGGAAATGCAGTAAACAGGTTCTAGATGTGTTCTAAATACTGTTTCTAATACAGATATAAACTTTAGCAAGCCAGAAAATGCCGAAAAGTAGGCGGCAAAGCAGTAATTCTTAACAAAAAAATCAGAAGAAAATACTTAAAATCTGAAAAGTGGCTCCTTTCTTCTCTCAGCATTTACTCCCCTAGGTAGGTGCTTCACCAACAACTAACAAGCCTGGAAAGATGCCAAAACCATGAGGCAGCAGGATTTTAAGAGAAAGAGATCAAGGAGTTTAGACTTGACCCAAAATGGCCAATAAAACTACAGCTTCTAGGCAGTAACCACTCCTACAGGGACAGGCAGGCTGTTCAGTGTTAACCACTGCCACTTAATCGCATGTTTAAGCCGTGTGTCAAGAGTTTACCTTCTTATATAGCTGACTCATGGGATTTTTTAGACAAACTAAGATGTTTTTGTTCAAGCAACATTTCGGATAATTTAGTTTTATTTACTGTTGATGTGGTATCTCTCTTCACCTGTATACTACAAGATATTGGTGTAGATTTTGTAAGATGTTTTTTGTGTAAATATACTGATTTAAGCAACAACAACATTATAACATATATGTATTTGTTAGATATTTTATTGGAAAATGCATTTTTTATGTTTAATGGGAATTTTTTCAAACAGCTGAAGGGAGCATCGATGGGCGCCCCTGTAGGGCCCACATATGCCAACCTTGTTTTAGGGTGGTGGGATTTGGAAATCCTACATAATGTTCCATGTTTTGGTAATATTCTTTTCTATATGAGGTTTGCAGATGATGTGTTTTTTATTGCTAGGGCTGAGGATTTTCATGTGTATGAATTTGTAGATGCTTTGGGTTTGTTTTATATTAGCACTTGTTTTGAACTTCTATCCTTAGCAAGCACTCATAATAAAATAAGCACTCTTATCCTAAAGTAAGCACTACAGGCATCCACTACCCCCTGTCAATACCCACTTCCCTTAAAGGCACAGCACTCCTTATAATATTCTAGTATGTCGAGTGGTAGACCACTAGCATCCTCTCTTGTTCAGCTGGTTAATCTAAGAATCTTAAGACAATGTTACAATTGTCTCATGTACACAGACAACCCTCTCCTCCTTCCTACTAACACATATACTTGTGAGAGATGCAACTATATAGCCAGACTGGAGGCTGAACTCTCTCAACTCAGGACTGGCAAGACCAGACAGGAGGAGAAGGTACCCACACCCGAAGCCAAACCGGTCACACATAAAACCACCACTACTACAAACCAAACACATAAGAACACAAAGACATACTCGGAGGCTCTTATAAAAACTTACCAAAACAACAGAGGCCTCCAAAGCAGACACGCAGAAATACACCCCCACAAAATGAAACACCTACAACACATACCTCAAGCAACAGGTGTGTCACACAATCACAGCTCCTAAGGCAAAACACTATGCCAGAGACATTAGTAATAGGTGACTCTATAGTCAGACACACCGACGCTCCACTTACCAGGCTGAATAAGGAGAGGGTAACGGTGAGCTGCCCATCGAGCAAGGATCCGCCACATTACACACGCACTCAGGTCACTCCAAAGCAAGTACAAGTATGTTGCAGTCATTGTCCATGCTGGTGTGAATGACCTGAGACGCCTCCTGACTACATGAAAAGAGACATTGAGGAGCTCTCCGATTATGTAGCCCAGACTGGTATGACCCTGACCCTGAGCAGCATCCTGCCTTCACCAAGAATGATGCCTCAATACAAAGACAAAATGATCAGTTTTAGCAATTGGCTTAATCACTGGTGTCATTCTAGGGAGATCCAATGTCTGTCAGCCTGGGATGACATGCTGGATAGGCCACGTTTCGCAAGGGATGGCTTGCACCTGTCACCACTGGGCTCCCGGATACTGGCCAAGGCTCTTGCCACCCCCATAGTGCCTTTTTAGGCAATGCTCAAAAGACAAATCAACCTCCATAAAACAAAAATGGAAAAAATTAAGGGTAATGCTGCTCAACGCCAGAAGTCTAAATCTCAAGATGCAGGCACTCGAAGCACTTCTCAGTATGGAGAACATCGATGTCTGTGCAGTAACTGAAACTTGGTTCAAGACTCCTGAGAGCACTCCAGCTACCAGGCTATAATTCATATCATGCTTTGCCTCAAGTTCCAGGCCGAACCACAAAGGAGGGGAGTGTCCATTTTCATAAAGGACACCTACACCTCTCGATTGATGGCTACCCATGAAGCATCAGAAACCATACAAGTTTTACTCACCATAGGCAAAACTGCCATACAACTGGTCGCATGTTATAGAACACCCTCCCAATCCCAGGAATCCCATCAAGCATTCCTGAAAACACTGGAGGATATGAATGTCACACCAAACACCATCATATTGGGTGACTTCAACTACCCCAACATAGACTGGGCCCACTATTCTAGCCCTAACACCCTAGCCCAAAGATTCCTGGAATTCATTAACTCAAATGCTATGGAGCAACTGGTCACTTCTCCTACGAGGAGAGATAATATACTTGACCTGATTATCACAAACATGGGGTCCAAATGCTCTGCACCGGATATAAACCCCTCACTAGTAAGATCTGATCATAAACTGATCACGTTGGATGTACATATCCCACCCCCACCCCAAGAACAAAAGACTACAGTGAAAAACTTTTCAAAAGCTGACTTTGCGCTCCTTAAGTCAGAAATGATATCCTTTAAGCCTACTGGGTTAATGGAAACCACATCCCAAAATGCTGAATCCTTCACAAAAGCCTTCTACGGACATCTCCAAGAATGCATGGATCAAGCAATCCCAACTAAAACCAAGACCCTCTCCAACAAGGGAAAACGCCCGGTTTGGTGGACCCCAGCTATAAACAAACTGTACAACAAAAGAAGGAAGCTACTGCAGGACAAAGCCAAATCCCACAAAGGAAAGGCTTCCCTGATCAGCACAAGTAAAAAACTACGTTCTCTCATAAAAACATCTAAAGCAAACTTTGAGAAAAAGATTGCCAAGGATACCAAAGACAATCACAAGGCCTTCTTCAATTATGTCAGAACCTTGGGAGGAAATTCTCAGATATGCTCTGAGTTAGTACACAACAAAAATTCACTGACCCTACCGGCATTGCCAATATTCTGGCAGATAGGTTCAGTGCAAACTTCTCCCCTCCCTCACCCCCTAAAGATGAAGTAATTATCCCTGCTGAATGTAACCTACCTGTCATCACAGACATACAGGTGAAATCAGCACTCAACAAAGCAAAAAACACAGCATCTATGGGACCCGATGGTATCCCCGGTTGCGTGTTACGTGAACTTCAAGATGAACTAAACCCGCACCTAAGAACGCTATTCAATCTTAGCCTCACTACAGGATATGTACCTGAACACTGGCGCACAGCAACAGTGGTCCCACTCCACAAAGGGGGAAATTCTATTGACCTTGGTAACTACCGCCCCATAAGTCTGACCAGCCTGGTCTGCAAGGCTATGGAAAGAATCATCATGGAACTCATAAATGGCGACATTGGGGATCTGCAGACCCTTGATCCCACCCAGTTCGGTTTTGTAAAAGGCAGATCCTGCCTCTTAAACCTGGTTGACTTCTTCGAGACAGTCACTAGTGCCATCGACGAGGGCAAGGCTGTCCACACTGTCTACTTGGACTTGGCTAAAGCCTTTGACACGATACCACACACTGGCATCATAGACAAGCTCAGCAGCCTAAATGTAAATCCATATGTCACAAGATGGGAAGCAAACTGGCTAAAAAACAGAACCCATAAGGTCAAAATTGCTGGAGCCATGTCAGACTCAAAACCAGTCACGAGTGGTGTCCCACAGGGCTCAGTCTTGGGACCACTCTTATTCCGCATTTACTTCTCAGATGTGAAAGCAAATATGGGAGGATTATGGCTGACAAAGTTTGCAGATGACTGCAAACTGGGTGCCATAGTTGATTCACCTGCTGACACACACATCCTACAGAAAGGTCTCACTGAAACGGACAACTGGTGCCGGAATCATGGCCTCAAACTTAACGCCAAAAATGTATAGTCATCCCTTTGGGAAAAACAAAGTACCCACAAATTATCACGTAGACAATAACCCACTGAATACGGAAGAAGTAATCAGAGACCTGGGGACTCAAGTCGATAGTGACCTCTCCTTTGACAACCATGTTGCCAAAGTGGTCAGAAAGACATTCTACCTTGCCCATCTCATCATGAAGGGATTCTCATCCAGATCAAAGGAGGTCATTGTACCTCTATATTCCTCCCTTGTCAGGCCCATGATTGAATATAATGCTCCATTTGGGATGTATCTCACCCGGCACATGCAACAACTGGAAAGACCCCAGAAGTACCTCACCAAGAGGATCATAGGTCTCAAACATGTGCCTTATCCAGCTAGATTAAAGAAACTCCAGCTCTATTCAGTAGCATACCGCCTGCTCAGAGGTGATTTGTGCCTAACATATAGGGCCATGTCCAACCAAGAACTGATGGACATGCTCCATCTCAAAAATCCAAATCCACCAGAACCACGCTTGAGCTAAAGATTTCAACCTCTGCACAAATATGAATAGGACATGCTGGAGGGATAGATTCATAACACAGAGGTTACCCATACTCTGGAACAAAATCCCAGTTCATGTGAGACAGAGCCCTTCATTGGCACTGTTCAAGAAAAATCTCGATGCATGGATGGGAGATCGCAAGTTTACCCCGGGAGTCACCTCAGTGTCACTACTAGACAGAGGTATAGTTTACTAAATAATGGGGTCCCACATGTGTCACTACTAGAGAGGCGCAACTATATAATACGGGGTGGCGGAAGACACATCACTGTTGGCTAGGCTTATAAATGCCCCCGGGCAGATAGCCTAGTACACTACTATGAAACTATGAAACTATGAAACTGTCCTTTGGACATGCCTGAATAATATAGGGAACTACTCATTGACTTGATAAGAAAGAACCAATAGGGAGCAAGTGCTTAGAAGGAGTATAAGGGGATGTAGTGCTTTAGTTTGTGTTTACCTATGAGATTACTTATACGAGCAAGTGCAGGGCTATAGAATGAGAATAGAGTGCTTAATTAGAGATTTAGAGCAGTTCTAAGGGAAAAAGTGAAGAGCAGACTATGTGGTGCCGGGAATAGTTTAAACCTGTTTAAGCAGCGCTGCCCGACGCTGCTCTGTGCGCAAGACCGTATATAAAGGTCCACTTTTAAATGCGAAAATGCAGAAATCTCGAGTTTTAAAAAAACAAACCCAAAGCATCGATATTTTGGTATCTCGACATTTAAAAGTGGGAGGAAAAAAAGACAGACACCTAAAATAAAGTGTTTGCAGGGGGGCAAGCCGCCCTGCATTACCCTCCTACTTAAATATTAACCGAGATCATGCTACAGTGAAGAGAACGGTAATGCTCCTGTTGGACTTACCGTTCTCCTCACTGTAGCGCGATCTCGGAGTTGATATATTTAAGTAGGGGAGTGGGGGATGCAGGGGGGCTTGCCCCCTGAAAACTCTTTATTTTAGTTCATTTGTGTTTTTTTTTTTCACCTTTAAATTTCAATATACCAAAATGTCGGTGTTTTGGGTCCTTTTTTTTAAACTCGAGATTTCTGCATTTCGGCATTTAAAAGTAGACTTTTATATATATATATATATATATATATATATATATATATATATATATATATATATATATATATATATACATCCTTAAATAATTTAATCATCAGCAACCCCCTTTTCTCCCGTTTTTGAAGTGGGTCAGGGTGTTGAGACAACTATCACCGTCTCACAATTCAATGTCACTGCCATACCATCTTTAACAGTCATGCTTCACTGTTGGAGGTCTTCTCTCACACAATCCATCCATCTCTTTGCTAGTCACCGTGCCTTCTTCCTAGCTGCCTCAACTCATCTTCACCAGATAATCTTCTGCTTCAGAGAACATATACTCAAACCACCTGAAACTGTTTTCTTTGACCTTCTCTGCAATTAGAGGTACTTGGGCTTCTGGTGTAATGTGTTCATTTCTTCTTCTGTCCCACAATGTGCACCCTACAAGGCATCTCGAAGACTTCATGTCCATTATGTCTAGCTTCCTCAACTGCTCTGCCTTCTCTTCCCAGGTTTCTAAAGCATGCAAACGTACTTGTGACATCACTGTTTTGTACATCTTACTTTTCAGTTTCCTTGGCATTCTTCTGTCGCACACTACCCCTAACATTCTGTGCCAGTTCACTGCAGCCCCTCTGATTCTAGCTTTGGCATTCTCATTCAGACCTCCTTTTTCCTCAACCACCCTTCCCAGGCACTTAAAGCTGTTAACCTGTTATTCTGCATGTAATGCTAAATTATCTGCATGCAGACACTTTGTTGATCTTTCCCCTCCAACCTGTTTGCTAATGTAGTCCATCACCAGTATGAACAGCAGCTGGCACAGAGCTGAACCCTGATTTACACTCACTCCCACTGGGATCCCCTCTGTGAGACCGGACATTGTTGGACCTTGAGTCACTGGGTCCTTGAACATAGCCTGTAATGATTTTATCAATATTTCTGGGTCTTTGAACCATTCCAGAACTGCTCGAATCATCTTTCTTGTGACCTTGTCATATGCTTTCTCCAAGTCTATGGATGCGCAGTGGGACTCTTTTTTCATCTATAGCTTCTTCTCAACTATCTGTCTAACTGCAAATATCTGGTTAGTCATGCTACATCCTGATCAGTCTGAATTGCTCCTTCACCATCTTAGTTTCTACTACTCTGTATTTGTTTATCAATTACCCACCCCAGAACTTTCATGCAGTATGACAGGAGTTTGTTACCTCTATACTGTCCACAGTTGTGAATGTTCCCTTTGTTCTTGTACACTGGCACATGCATGCTTATTCTCCTGTCATCCAGAATACACATTCCTCTTCACACTGCTATGAGTACCCTCAGGAGCCATTTCTCCCTTAACTTACAGAATGTTGTGATCTTATCTGCTATAACCTCATCTGAGCCTGCTGCTTTCCCTGACTTCATTTTCCTTATTGCTGTTCTTACTTCTTCTAGGGTGGGCTCCTCTTCTTCTCTCATCGTAGGCTGTTTCTGGGGCAGTACAGCTTCTGTACGTTTTTTTTTTTTCATTCGGAAGCTGATGGAAATACTCCTTCCATCTTACTTTGATGAACTGTGGACTGGTGAGCAGGTTGTTGCTGGCATTCCTTATGAAAGGAGTCTAATAACTATCTTCTTTACCTTTCTGTCTTTGTCTTGCAACCTGATAGAATTTCTTTTTGCCATCCACCGAGTCACTTTCCAGAAGTTGATAGATTGCCTCTGATGCCCTGTTCTTTGCTACTACATCTCTTCTCTTTTTTAGCCCCCCAGTATTCCTTCTTAGCCTAGTCTGTCTTCCACTTTTTCCTGCACTCCTTTCTTTTGATGACTTCCTGGAATTCTGCATTCCACCACCAGATTTCCTTATGCACCTTATTTCCATACCTGGCCAGACCACATATCTGCTCTATAGTCCTTGCACATGCTGTTTAAAGGCTCTGATAGTCTTCTTGATCTCTACCTATTTCCTCTTCTTCCTGAAGTGCTAGAGCCCTGAGTAATTACCAGAACTCTTCTATTTCCTCTTCAGTTTATTTATTATTTATTTATTTACATCTGTTTACCAGGAAATTCCAACTGGACGCAGGTCCTTTTTCAGCGGATGTCCGGGGAGAAAAGCTCCACATCATATACATGATAAATAGAGATACAAAGTTGCAGCAAAAGTAAACAACATTACAGGTTGTTGGCTTTAGTACAATAACAAGATATTGATTATCAACAGTATATACAGTAAATGTTGCAAGTTAAGATAGTTTCTTGTCATGTCTCTGTTGATCTTAGAACCTTCTCTAAGCATTGCTTGCTGCTAATTATGGTGACCAGTGATTTATGCTGTGGGCTAACTGTTTTACTCAGGGTGACATTGCAATAATTGTTTCTGCCACACTGCCCTTTCCTTACCAGGAAGAAGTCTACCTAAGTTGCATGTTGGCACTTGCATGTTGGCAAGTCTTGCATGTGATCTTGTGACTGACTCTCTTGCTGAACTATTCGTTGGCCACCATCAAATCATTTGCCAGACAGAAGTCTAGAAGGACCTCTCCTTTACTCCTATTGTCTCACCCATTCCTGTTGCCCCAACCATGTGGACCATGGCAGTCCTCATAACCTATTCTTTCTGTCACAATATCACATTCAGGCCACCCTGCTTTATCTAGTAGGTCCTGCAAGTGCTGCCTGAATGCACTCGTTTCCTCATCATCACAACCCAGGCTATTATTATGAATAATAATGGGGGAAATAATAATAATAATAATAATAAGGGGTTGGGAGGGTGGCCTAATGGTTAAGGTGTTTGCCTTACAAACACAAGATGCAGGGTTTGAGTCTCATAAGGGATAATTGGCTAGGCTTAAAATGGCTCACAAGGGCAGTTAGCCTAGTACTAACCTATGAAGCTATGAAACTATGAATAGTTCCCTGTCATTACACTGGAGTCTGACTGACATGAGTCTATCACTAATTCTGATGATATTCCTCACTGTCTTCTGAAGCCTCCTCCTCAACAGAATTTCCATGCCATTTGGTGTCTCTCCTCCTCCTGAGTAGTAGGCTTTCGATCCCAAGCCAAGTGGCATTGCGAAATTATGAAACTAAAATCGCATCACTAGCCAAGGATAATTATAAAGCATTCTTTAACTACATACGAAGTCTAAAAGGGAATGCGCAGCTATGTGCTGAACTGGTTGTGGATGGGATCACTCATAATGCTCTGGATATCGCCAACCTGCTAGCTGACAGATTCAGTGCAAACTTCACCCCCCCACCCCCACCTGTCATATCACAAAGCATACCTGACACCAGCCCTTTGCCTAGTATCTCTAGAGAACAGGTCATCTCTGCGCTCACCAAAGCCAAAAATACAGCCTCAATGGGACCAAATAATATCCCAGGTTGTTTACTAAATGATTTAAACAAGACCAAGTGGACCCACTTGACGTTCCCTTTAATCATAGCTTGAAAACTGGCTATGTTCCTGCAGAATGGAGAACAGCAACAGTAATCCTTCTGCTCAAAGGGGTTCATCAATTGACCTTGGGAACTACAGAACCATAAGTCTAACCTACCTCATCTGCAAGCCATGGAAAGTATTATTATGGACCTTAGCAACAAAGACATAGATGACCTCCAAATGCTGGACCCAACCCACTTTGGCCTTGTTAAGAATAGGTCATGCTTATTAAACCTGGTAGACTTCTTTGAGAATGTCAACAAAGCCATGGACGAAGGTAAGACAGTGCACAGCTTATCTCAATCTTGCCAAGGCTTTCAACACAATTCCCCACTTTGGCATCATTGAGAAACTCTCCCAGATAGGGATTAACCCTTATGTTACTATATGGGTAACCAACTGGTTCACTGACAGAACACACTGTCAAAATTGGTGACTCCACCTCCACCAGTAGACCCATCACCAGTGGAGTACCACAGGGGTCTGTGCTGGGCCTGTTACTGTTTGACATCTATTTTTCAGAGGTCCAGGCCAAAGTAGATGGCCTTTGGCTCACCAAGTTCTCTGATGATTGCAAACTGGGAGCAATCTTTGAGTCCCCCAATGATGTAAACATATTATAGGAAATGCTAACACAAATAAATGACTGGTGCCAAAGCCATGGTCTAAAACTAAATGAAAAAAAAAAGCATTATTATTCCCATTGGCAAAACAGAATTCCCTACAAATTACAATATTGACAGCATCTACCTGAGTTACAACCCAGTCGTGCGAGACTTGAGAACATAGGTTGATGGCAATCTGAACTTTGACAACTAAGTTTCCACAGTTGTAAGAAAAGACTTCTACATAGTGCAGCTCATAAGCAAAGGCTTAGCATCCAGGTCAAGGGATGTTATAACTCCACTGTACTCAACCCTCATCAGACTACTAATAGAGTATAATGCACCCTTTTGCATGTACCTCACCAGACACCTGCAGCAGCTGAAGAGACCTTAGAGATTTCTCACTAAGAAAATACAGGAACTCCAAACCATGACCTATGTGGACAGGCTGAAAGCCCTGTCACTTTACTCTGCATCTTATTGGCTGCTGAGAAGTGACTTATGCCTGGCCTGTAGGGCAATCTCCAATCCTGCCTTAATGGAAATGTTGCACATCTGCAAGTCAAATGGCACAATAGTCACTTGCTCTATGGATTTCAACCTAGCTTGTGACATTAACAGAACATGCTAGAGAGACAAATATGTCTCCCAGAGATTGCAGCTTTTCTGGAATAGACTTCCTATTCATGTACAACAGAGCTCCTCACTGACCCTATACAAATGCAACCTAGATAATTAGATGGAAGACCAAAAATTTGCCCCAGGGGAGGCATCCATATCCCTCTTGGACAGGGGTAGCCAGTGTTGATCACAGACCTGCTCTGTTCATAAATTTGTTCTGTGAACTACCCAAAAGGAACACATAGGAATACTTGGGATTAACATGGCTAGGCTTAAAGGCTCTAGTGCCACTAGCTTAGTTACCTCCTATGACAACTATGAACCTTTTGCTGAATTACCCTTTCATCTTGTCTCCTGGATAGACAGGATGTCCAGCCTACTCCTTACCATCATGTCACCCACTTCCAAGATGCATCCTGCCAGTGAACCTATACTGAGTGTAGCTAAGTGCAGCAATCCTTAGTTCATGTTGCAATATGCAGCTGACACCACTATCATATGCGCCGCCCCAACCTTAAGCAAACTTCAAACAATAATGCAGTACAACTTTACTCTGGCTGAATCATAGTTTTCTAGCATTAAAATTATACTCAATCCCAAAAAAACAAGACTACTTCTCTTCAGTGCTGGTAGAGCTCCTGCACTAAATAATGATTTCACCATAAACTCCAAGGACAATACCTCAATCACCCCAACAACTGACACTAAACTCCTAGGAGTAATAATTGATAATCTAAAGTTTGACTTACACATAGCCCAAACAATCAAAAAAGTAAACAAACAGCTTGGTCTGCTGTATTGGAACAAGCAATTCATGACCAATTATATCAAAGCCGATATTGGTAGAACACACCTATTATCCACCCTACTGTATGCCTCCCCAATCCTGACTAATCTAAACTAAACAAAATGGCGTCTTGCTATAACAAGATTGCCAAGTTTGCTACAGGTGCCTCTAGTAGATCCCATCACTGCCTTTCCCTCAAACAGCTCAACTGGCTTGCGTTGCCCCAACTACTTCTTGCTACTCAACTCTCCACAGCCCACAGACTGTACTACCTCTCTGACAAAACTCCTGCTCTACAAGAGCTAATACAGCACTAGACCTCCACCCGAACCTTAAGATCAACAGACCGAAATCTCATAAATGTCATCAAATATAAGAATAAAGCAGGTAAAACTCTTTTTGGCTGTACTATAGCAAAAATATGGAACTCACTCCCAAATCATATAACATCTACAAGCTCTGCTTCACTATTTAAGAAACCGCTCAAAACCCACTATACTAACAATTGGCTGTGCACATGTGACTCCCCAGGCTAAGCCACTACAATGCAGTTTTGCAAGAATTTCACCAAAGAGCACCTATAAGTTTCAAACCTCTGAATGCATATTCTTACTATAAATTTCTAACCTCTGAATACTTGCTCTTACCAAACAGTGTTCTATTTTGATAGTTTTGATTTAAATGTCTATTTAGAAATGTTGAAGTTTTATTCTGATGCTATTGATTTTTTTGTCTGTGCAGAAATGTTAAATACGTTGTTTAAATGTTTAATTGCATGCCTTAAGAACACAGTTATGTATTTTACGACATGTATTGTAACATTGTATTAAGTGGAGCTTTTCTCCCAGGGCCTCCGCTGAAAATGGACCTGTGTCTAGTCGGACTTTCCTGGTCATCAAATGTAAAATAAAAAATAAAATAAATAAAATAAATGTTATTCTATCCAGAGAAACTGTATATCACAGATGATGCTCAAGGCAATTGGTCTATACAACTAACCCCCAATAGGCGCCATCTAGTCTGTGCTGCTACCCACAGCTCCATTGTTAGGAGATTTTGAGACAGAAGCACTCAACATATTTTTGGGATGTGGGAGTAACCCCATAGAAACACAGAGATAACATGCAAACTCCATACAGGTTTTTGACTGAAGGTCAGGATTGAACCTTGCAACTTGTGAATGGGAGGTGAAGACCTTAACTATTATGGCAACAGTATGCAAAAACAATATGTTATGTGACAATGCAAATGGCTGATCAAATATATTCCAGTTAAGATATTTCTGAAGCATGCATATACAAGTCTGATAATAAATATTGATCCATTTTTACATTTGTAATCATAATCTGTATATTTCAGTTGTATTGTAAGTATGGTAAATGCTGCTCTATGTTATTCTGTGTCATCTAATATCAAAGTAGGTGCAGTTGTGAATCAATAAGCAGTTGTTTTAACAGCTTCATTACAAACAAAACATTTCTGTCAGATTTAGAGGAATGGTTCTTCATTTATCATGTCCTTAGTGGGATACCCCAAAATGTCTAAGCTCTACACACTATAAAATTCCTGGTTATAGAATAATTATTTTCAAGACTCCATCTTGGATAATGAAATCTAAGGTGCTTTTTTAGGAGCAGGTTAAAAAAATATATGTGCACTTTAAATGTCAAACTTTTTCTTTTTTTCCAATGAGAATAGAAGGAAGTTGTTACGGAAAACTGCAGCTTGGGCTACATCAGTGTTGTATTTAATTGAGCAATGGACTAATTACAGTGTTCCCATTTAATTTAAATTTTTCTATTATTTTTACTAGCTGGTTAATCTCACTGAAAGAGTAAGGATTTAAGATGTTAGTTGTTATTCAGAAGATAGATTAATGTATTCAGTGAAGAGCGCACATAAAGAGATATTTTATTGATGTTTCAGAATGTAGTTTATTGTTAGTATTTAGACTCCTAGGTTCCCCTCATCTCTCTTAATCAAAGTACCTAACACCTAAGAACAGTCTTTGCTATCTGAGGTATAGCTGCCAAATCTGCTACAAAACCCAGATCTGGTGCACCCCTCATTTTTTAGTTGGGGAGCAAAAAAATGCAAAATGTCCTCTGATAATTGCCCCCCAAAAAGTTCTCCACTTCAGGACTGAAAAAAATGTAGAAAAAACAGCTCTAATTGTAGCAGCACACTGCGGTACTTTTGCTTCTGTCTTGACTGCAAAAAGCAGTATCAGCATTAATTGTCGTACTGTAATTTCTGAATGCCAATATGGAAATGAATGTTAGTACTGCACTGCCAATGGATCAACATCTGCCAGGTGTGCCGCCTAGTGCCTTTCACCCAGGACAGCTACCTCCTTTGTCTCACCCTAGCTATGCCTCTTTTTGCTATACTGTAGATTGCATGCTGACTCCTGCAAGCATTCCCATAATATAGCCTCTGTCTCTTATTACAGTACTACAAACCCTCACAAAGCTATTGACACCTTAGTTGTGATAAGTGCAAACTAATTTATGTTCTCCAATGACAGTGGTGGACTATTATAAATAAGCTTTCTACATTTTAGTAGCATTATATAGAAAAGTGTAAGTAAGACCTGTTAAACAATCTAAAATGTATGTTTCTAATGATCTACAAACTGTAAGCATGATTTTTTGGGTCTATATTACAAGATCAAAACTTTAGTTAATCAAATAACTAAAGATCAATCTTGTAATATCGAAACCTAAAAATCTCGAATGGACGACTTGACCCAGGGAAACACTTCCCTTGGCCATTATGTAGATTATGCCCTTTTCTCCAGTCTCTTTTCTCCGATCTCAGAGTTGGTATATTTAGTTAGAGGGGGTGTGGGGGGCAAAGCCCCCCAGTTGATTTGGGATTTAAAGTATTTTTTTCTTGCATTAAATCGGCCGTTCGAGATTTTAAGGTTTTGATATTACAAGATCGATCTTTAGTTATTCGATTAACTAAAGTTTTGATGTTGTAATATATACCTGATTTTTTAACTGTCTAATAAACTGCATTTACTGTGTTGGCATGTGCCTGGGACATGTCTGAAAAGGCTCTCAAAGACAGCTTACCTATACCATAAATAAATGTGTAACATAGATAATTATGACCAGGTCTTTGATCATACCTAGATTATTATATCTTTGAAACACAGATGTCAAAAAAGTCCCCTCAACAGTGAAGCTTGAGAGATGAATTTTGAAATCCATGTCAAGAATACAGCTGGTTATGATTAAAGATGTGATAATAATTCTTTGTAGTGCATGGAGATTTATCTGTTCCTTATACTAACAGTTACAGAAAAAAAAGCATAGGAGCAAGAAGGGTTTTACTAGCTTCAAAGACATTGAAAGTGGGTGAAATACTTTAGTGCTGCCAGCAAGAGAGTAGGCAGAAACATAGTGTTCCTCTGAAAAATGAAGAGCCTTAAAATTTGTTAGATGCTATGTTCTGCCATACTTTTTGTTTATAAGTGTGGCACAGGGGCAATCTAATAGCTTCTGCTGCTGTTCTTCACTGACCAACAATGTTCCTAGCATGAGACTCAATAATAAAGGCTTATTCAAAGACATGCATCTGGAGTGTTTCTCCCCAGGTCTCCGCTGAAAATTGGATTCGTTCCAAGTCGGACTTTCCCGGTTAACAAATGTTAAATAAATAAGTAAATAAATATTGTGCCTGCTTATTTGAACTATTTCTTTCTGAAATTGGTCTGCCTTGTTTGCTGTAGCATAGACTAGATTCAGACCTACTGAATCTAGCTTTGCTTGTATAACTTGAGCACTAATCCAGGCCATCCTTTTTTTTGAGAAGGTTCCCCTGCACCCTAGTGGCAGGAGTGTGCAGTTAGAACTTGTCTGATCAAAGACTGCTGGAACGGGGATCATTTTTTAGCTTTTCATTGGTTAATTTGTTTAAATTAGTTTGCTCATTTGCTACTGTTATAATAATAATAAAAAAAATACACATTATGCATTGTCACTTAGCTAGGGTTAAAATATTCCTGGCTCCATAAAGTCTGATCTTCAAATTTTCCCTTAGAACTAGTCAGCTTTTTAGTTTTAGTACTCAAATCTGTTTCTTTGAGCTCAGCACTTGTTCGGAACAAATTGTAAACACTAAATAAGCTACAAATTTCTACAGCACTGAACTTTCCTCACTTGTCTACAGGAAAACAGTTTTTAGTACTTAATAAATAAGCACCTATCCAAGCATGTCTAAGGGTCAGCTCCCGGTGTTTTCTCCTGTCTACCTGATTAGTCTGGGCATCTTGGGGCAATACAGCAATTGCCTCATGTACACAGACAACCCTCTCCTCCTACCACTCAACACTACAACCTGTGAGAGATGCACTTACATAGCCAAACTGGAAGCAATGCTCTCGTCACCCAAGACTGGACTAGACAGTCAAGAGGAGAAGGTGAGAGATTCAAAATGGTGGACAGCCTGTAAGCACACTAGCTGTGCAGCTCCCTAAACTTCAAACTGTATCTGACTTCTAGCCTGCACATCTCGACGGTAAAACTATACAGTCTAACAGGATTTAACACAGGAAGGCAAATACAAGCTGGTTTTACCTTTATTTCTAGCGGATACCCTTCCAAATAATAAGAAATATACTTACTGAAGACTGCATTCAGAGCCACATGGTGGGGATTCAGCCAAGTATGCAGGCCTTAAGACAAGAAAAAAGAATAAAAGAAGAAAGATTATCTCACTACAGAACTTACTGATACTAATTACTCTTGTTGTCTATATTTTCCTCAAAAACAAATATTAGACACTGGACTTCAGATGGGGAATCAGCCGGATAATATGGAAACTCTTACTACAAAAACTAAATTGTCAACAATATCCACCCCTGAAAAGGGTAGTTCCTCCAAAAGGCAAAAAACTAAACCTCTGATAGAACCTACTAAACTAAACCTTCGTTCAAAACAAGAACAACCATTATCACTAGAAGATCTTAAATGTGCATTGCAACCTCTTCAAACAGAAATACGAGGCTTTTCAAGAAAACTTGCTTCCTTCAGCACAAATATGGACCAGATTATGCTTAGGCTGGAACAAAATGAAGCTAAAACTATGGACAATGACCTAAAAATAAATGATCTCAAAAAGAATCTACAGACAAATACTAATGCTGTCAAAGAACTGCAACAAAAATGATTGATTTAGTAGCAAGAAGCAGATAAAATAATCTTATCATAAGAGAAATACCAGTCATTTGAAAGTGCACAGCTGAGCTCAGTAATTAAAGAAATATTCAGTTCCCTGCTAAGCAACAAAGACCTGTAAGAGGACATTAAAATAGAGAGAGCACATAGATCTATAAGGTGAGCACAAACATCCGAATATCCTAGGCAGATTTACATCAGGATATTAAACGCTGCACATATGCACAGTATCCTGACTGCCTATAAAACCAAAAAAAAAAAATATGTCCTGGAGAGGACATAAACTAACTATTACTCAAGATTTACCCCTTGAAATTAAACAAAGCCGGCAGAAACTGAGCAAATATTGTGCTTACCTGATTAACAATAATATACTTTTTCAGATGAAGTACCCTTCTACCTTAATATTCTTCCACAAAAATTAAAAAATATCCATTGAATCTCATGAAGATGTGAAATCCACATTTTTGAGACTGTTTAAAATAAATCCAGCATGAAGAAACTCACTTTACCTGCCCAGTGGTAAACGACTGTTGCTCCAGCTATTCTAGAGGTATTTCTTCCTGCTTCAGATACTTTTAATATTAAAATGAAAATTCTGAATGTTCTATGAAGGCCATGAGGTCTGTTAGGGTTTTGGCATTCTATTTTCCGCATTACTGGGAACTGAAAAAACAGCAAAAATGTGTCGCAAGTACTGGGTATGCTTATTTCAACCACTTTCCTGAAGATTTAATCTATTTACACCAGTTGGAACTCTAAAAATCTATGTTTAACACTTCTGCAGTTTGTAAAAGAAAATGAGTTTTATGCTAATCATTTGCTGCAGTATGTGGTTTCAATACAGACAATAATTAATGTATTCACACCTGCCTGCAGCTCACATTCCATACAGATTAGCTGTTAAAAGTGCATAAAAGGTATTGTTCTTCACATTATATGTACCTGAAAATCAGCATTTCCACTTAAACCATAACTGTTTTACCATTATTCTAAAGTTGTATAGCCTTGAAACTTTGTATGCAACAATATCTGGCATTGCTAGAGTAGTGTAAAATAAAAAAAACTAATGACATAGTTTATATAATATCCTGATTCAAACTAAAGCAAAAGAAGGTTGTGTTCAACTATATTAAAAAAAGTTCTGTTACTTAAATATCACTAATATAAGATCAATCAGTTTGTAATGTGCATACATCTATGTCCCTATCTCCACCCTTCGGGGAGCGGAGGGAAAAAAATGCTGTGGCTTGATTCAAGTATTGTATCTTCTAATGAAACAATTGCTCTTGCAAATACTATAGGGTAACATCAAAAATTCATAGGACATTTTTTACCTGGCTAACAAACTGTTTTCTTATATCTTTTTTCCTATGAGATTAGTTAAGTAGCCCTTCCAGTTAACCATTTGTTGCAAGATTGTTTCCCCTTTTCTTTTTTTTTATTTTAATTATATATTGTATAATTGCCTAACTAAGATGACACTAATAGATGTTGCATTACTTGAACTAGCTCTCTAAATGATTATATAAGTTCAAGTGAGAATTGTTATTGTTATTTATATGGATTCTAATTAGACAAGAAAAGTAGCTGTGTTAGCGTTTCTATTTTTGTTTTTTTCTGCTCTGCTACAGCTTGTCATTGGCTCCAAGTTCTTATACTTTTAATCTTTAAAAGAATGCTGTATAGAGTTTGCTGTCATTAACCCGTTACTATAACCCAAGGATTATATATTTTTTCCATAAAGTCAGTATCAATTTTCTTGATTTTCAATATATAGTTTTTCAATACATAGCAATACTGTATTCTTCTTCTTTCAGCTTTTCCAAGTTAGGGGTCGCCACAGCGGATCATCTGTCCGCTCATGATTGGCAGAGGAGTTTTACAGTGTCGAGTTGCCAGCCCGGCACCCAACCTTCCATAGAAGACACACACACTCACACCTAGGGCCAATTTAGAGTGTCCAATCCACCTACTGCATGTCTTTGGGATGTGGGAGGAAACCCATGCAACCACAGGGAGGACATGCAGACTCCGCACAGAAGGCACCCCAGCCAAGAATCAAACCGGAAAACCTCTTGCTGTGAGGCGGCAATGTTAACCTCTGCACCACCGTGGCCGCCCTTACATAGCAATACTGTATTAATGAGTGTTATTATATTACATTTTTCTTTTACTTTTCTTCAATTAGACTTGAAATGCAAAGTTTAATAGAGGTCAAAAACTAAACCTTCCTTTTAACTCATACAACATAGGGGGCTTGCCCCGCTTGGTATGATGCAGATGTTTGTCCATGTTTGGATCCAAACAAGTAACTTTGACATCCCTCTGCTTCTTTCATCTATTCTATTATCTATCTATAAATCTATCATTTATTTTCACAGAGGGATGGGTGGTTAGGCACTTGCAAGGGGGGTAGGAAACTAGAAGTCACTGAGTGTAAATTGTTTCTCTCCACAAGTAGCCAGCTAAAGACTCCCTTACTTTTAGATACTCACTTAAATCCACCTACCACCATAAGGATATTTTTAAACTGCACTGTTAAATGATACTAATAGATTCTTGGAATGTTAAAGGGCTCTCAGACAGGAAAAAAAGAAATTTAATCATGCATGCACCAAAATAAATCCAGAATAACTTGCCTACAAGAAACCCATCTAACTTCACAACTCTGGGATAAAGACAGGAAAAGGAAATGGATCAAGCTAATAATCACCACGGGGGATAAGTCCACTCCTAAGGGGGTAGCTACCATAATTAATGAATCTTTCCAAGGTGAAATTATCTCCACACAAACAGACCCTAATGGGAGATGGGAGCTTTTTACTTGTAAACACCACGCTATAAATAAACCCTTACTCTTTATCAATTTATATAGCCCATGTTCGAATCAACATATCTTTATATATGACATTTTCAACCTTATAGCTAATCACCCAAATCGCTTCTACATCCTAGGAGGGGACTGGAATGTTTTAGTTAACCCAGACAAAGATAGATCCCACAAGCACATCAAACAACCTCAACGTATCACTTCAGCTATGGACGATCTGCAAAACACCTTTGATCTTTTTGACCCTTATGATAATTATCAATATGATAAGACAATATCCAGATATACCTTCTTCACAGCCGCACACAAGTCCCGGTCAAGGATTGATGCGTTCTTAATTTCCCAAGCTTTTAGATCGTTTAGAGTGGGTTACGCTGTAGCCCCTAGAGCCATTTCAGACCACTCAAAAATTAGCCTCTCCATCAACACTTCTATCCCCCCCAAAAAAACTCTCACCTTTTAATAAATGGACATTGAACCTGAAAATTATTCAGGACAAAGAAGTAGCATAAGAAATAAATAGTATTCTAAATCAACTTGATGAGGATCTTGTATCTATACAGATAACTCTTGACAAGCAGTGGGAAGCCACCAAAGCTGTTATCAGAGTTGTTTTAATACAAAAGGCTGCATGGTTTAAAAGAAATACAACCACACAAAAAATGTACTTGAATCTTAGATTAAATGACAGAATTAATCCAGGAGAATGATACACCTTTTATTGTAAAACAATAATCAAATCACTTTTGATAAAGGACAAGGACAAGATTAAGCGCTTTCATCCACTGTAACGTGGACTTCCTCAGATTCTGAGGAAGTCCACGTTACAGTGGATGAAAGTGCTTAATCTTGTCCTTGTCCTTTTGGATTTATCTAAAAAAATTTTTTTTTTGAGTGGTTTGGATTATTTGTTGTTTTGACAATAAAGAGGTATATCATTGCTTCACTGGGTTCCTGGCTCATTCTTCTTGGATTAATTCTGTTATTTGGTTTGTAAAGACTCTGCTTCATTTTGAATCTTAGATTACCACTACTAAAATAGAACTACAACAAAATTACACAAAAGAACTTGAAAGTAGAATAACTGATCGGCAAAAGCAGCTACATCTGCACTACCTAGAAAATATTTCCTTATTAGAATTAAGAACCTTATACCAATACTCAGAATGGGCACAAACACCATCCAAAATGTTAGCCAGGATTATTAAAATAAAGTGTGGACCTCCGAGGATCAAGGAAATACATTATGAAGGATGTATTAATCATGAAGGCCAAGACATTCTTAATGTATTTGACGATATATATAAAAACCTATATAATTAATCCCTTCCTTCTTCTACAGACAAGTATCAAGATTATATGCATAAATTAAATTTTCCCCAAATTACAAAAGATCAGAGCAATCATTTGGAGTCACCGCTACTATTAGAAGAAATAAAAAATGTGATAAACAAAGTAAAACTGGGTAAATCTCCAGGCCCAGATGGTTATACATCTGAATTTTATAAAATATTCATACAACCTGTCTCAAAAATACTTCTTAAAGTCTACAACTACATAATACACAATGAGATAACCAACAATTACATAAACAACTCTAAAACAATTCTGATACATAAGCCTAACTCAGACCCTACAGACCCAGCTAATTATAGGCCAATAGCCCTGATAAACATTGACATCTAGATTCTGGCTCATATCCTTGCAAACAGATTGAAAAGTGTTCTTCCCTCTATCATCTCCAATGACCAAATGGGCTTTATGACAAATAGACAAACTTGCAACAACACCTTTCTTCTAGATACTATTATTAGGCTCCTCAGTGAAGATAAACACCCCAGATATGTCATTACTGCTGATGCCAGCAAAGCTTTCGACTGAGTCAACTTAAACTTCCTGTTTACTACAATGGTTAGGTTTGGAATACCTCTGAATTTTGTTAACATTGTCAAGACTATCAACAAGCCTCCACCTCTATCCAAATAAATAACTTCAGACCCAATCCCATCCCCATCTGAAATGGAACAAGGCAAGGCTGCCCGCTTTCACATTATCTTTTTAACCTATACTTAGAACCCCTGCTCCTATATATATATATATCTCAAAAAACTTTTCACCACATTCCAAAAATCTTCAACATCGAGTTACTTTACTCAGCCTTTGCTGATGACTTAAACATCTACCTGCAACTTCCCACATCTGATCTTCCTAAAATCATAAATGCCACAGACAGATTCTCACAGATTTCCAACTATAAGCTAAACTCAAATAAATCCTATCTCTTCCCCCTTAATCCATTGGGACACATGGCATCCTATTTCCCTGTGAGTGAGTTCAAGATTAGATATCAATTAAAATATTTAGATACAATTTACACCCCAACTTCAATGAAATTATCAAAAATGATTTATTACGGACTTGGGTCTGTTATAGAAGATGACATAAATAGATGGAAGAATATAAATATGTCTCTACTTTCCAAAGCTAGCACAGTTAAGATGAATCTGCTCCCAAGAATTCTTTTCCATCTAAATGCCACCTTCTCTGTTATCCCCAATAATTTTTTTCTAGATGCAGAAAAACCCTTATCAACATTTATCTGGTTTCCCAAATCTACTAGAATCAAATATGATATGCTCGTGGTTCCAAAAACTAAAGGGGAACTGGGATTACCTGATCTTAAACTATATCATAGCATTATCACTTCAAATAAATTAATTCAGATAATAAACTTTGATTCTAGATCTGCAAATGGGTCACCTCTATGGATTAAGATCTGGAATGAACAACTTAAAACTCTTGGCTTCAATCCTAAAATGCTACTATTCTTTGAATTTAACCCAAAGTCTGCCTGCGTCAAAAACGTACATCCTCTAATTAAACATATGATTTTAGTTACCCAAAAAGTATTCAAGTCAATCCAACTTTCTAAACCCCTTCCCTTCCTACAGCCCCTTCATTTAAATCCTAATGTATTAATAAATAACCAACCAATTGACCTGAAAGAATTCCCCTTAATAAGGGATCTTAACATTTGGGAGATTTACAAATGGAAAGGAACTAGTATTTCACAAATAAGACAGCAGCTAAATCTTACCAGAAATTACACTACCATCCTTAATTTGATATGCCATCTCATAAACACTAAATTCACATCAGATAACTTAGACATGCAAGAAATTAGCCTAGCTAATTTAATACTTAAACACCTAGCAACCAAAGGTAAGACAATTTCTAGAACATATAAACTGGTAATGAATAGAAAACTTCAGAGCTCTATTCTATTCTCACCTTATTGGCAAGATAAATCTGCACAGATTAATGAGCAAACCAAAAAAGAAGCAGTAGAAATTACGGCCAAGTTTATTCCTTTCAAAAGGTTGTTGTACACTCAGATGATGATAAATAATAACTCCTATTTCACTCCAATGAAACTTAGTACATTTAATTCCAAATTCTCGTCCATATGCCCACATTGCCCCAATCAAACTGCAGATATTCTTCATGTCATGTGGGAATGTAAGAAGGTACACAACCTCTTCTGCTCCCTAAGGGCTAGATTAGAAAAAATGGGATACGAAAAAAAGTGCACAATCATGGGAGATGGCAATATTACACATTAACATAAACAAGTTATCAAAAATTCTAAAGCAGGTATTCATCACAATATGTACACTCATAAAATCCTACATTACAAAAAATTGGTTAATCACATCCCCTCTCACATGGGAAGAATTTAGCAACTTAGCAATTGAGTAAATTCGTTCCCACAAATTAATATACTCAACCACTAAAAAAGAATGCTACCACAATTACTGGCAATGCCTGACTGATGTCATTTTTAAGTGATAAAAACACCTAATATCTTTAGATTAGTATTTTGTCTGATCCCTAATTGCACTTCCTCATTTCTAAGTGATATCTGATTTTACCTCCCTTTATATATCTATTGTAGTAGTTGGCTAAAAACATGACTTCTAGTGTAAATTGTATGTATCATTTGTATATAGTTAGTTCATTAGCTCGTGTTAGTTATGTTTTTCATTTTCTTTGTGTTTATGTTTTTTACTACATAGATGTAACATATCTGTGTCTTATGGTGTTCTTGTGTGTGTTTATTATTGAAAAATGCAATAAAGAAATTTTTGAAAAAAAAAAAAGAGGAGAAGGTAAGCACTTGCACTACACCACACTCATCACATAGTCCCTCAAAACCTATACCACCAAAGCACACACACAGAAACACAAAACACACACCTACATTCACAGATGCTCTTAATAAAAATCTGCACAAGCAACAGAGGCCTCCAAAGCAGAAATGCGAGCAACCTCCACCCCCCAACACAACCAAAATGACACATAGCCCACAAAATCAGTGTGCCACTGAACCACAGCCCATAACGCATAACAACGTACCCAACACTCTAGTCATAAGTGACTCTGTAGTCAGGCACACTGATGTTCCACTCACCAGGCTAAACAAGGAGAAAGTTACTGTCAGCTGCCTGTTGGGTGCTAGGATCCACAACATAATGCATGCACTCAGTTCACTCCACAACAAATACAAATATGACTCTGCCATTGTCCATGTTGGTGTGAATGAATTGAGACGTAACTCCCTGGACTACATGAAAAGAGACATGGAGGAGCTCTCCAATCTTGTAGCCCAGGCTTGCCCCTAGCCCTGAGTAGCATCCTGCCATCACCCAGAATGATACCACAGTACAAGGACAAAATGATTGACTTCAACAATTGGCTAAGCTTCTGGTGTCATTCTAAGGGGATCCAGTATCTGTCTTCCTGGGATGACATGATCGACAGACCATGATGCTTTGTAAGAGATGGCCTGCACCTGTTTCCCTTGGGATTCTGGATACTGGCTAAGGCTCTTGCCAGTCCTATAGTGCCTTTTTTAGGCAAGGTTCAAATGACAAATTCACCACTGTAACAGGTACAAGCAAGCAAAATCTGAGGGTAATGCTACTCAATGCTAGAAGTCTAAACCTCAAAATGCACTGTCTTGAGGCACTCCTTAAAATGGAGAACATCAGCATCTGTGCAGTGACAGAGACCTGGTTCAAGGCTCCAGAGATCACCCCTGCATTACCAGGCTACAATTCATACCACACCTTTCAGCCACCTAACCTGGACTGAAACACTAAAGGCAGAGGCGTGTCCATATTCACTAAGGATATCCTCACCTCCAGGCTAGTTGCTCAGCATAATGCATCCGAGATTATCCAAGTGTAACTAACTCTGGGCAAGATCACAATCCAAATTGTAGCTTGCAACAGATCCCCCACCATGCCCCAGGATTCCCACTCCTCATTTCTTGATACACTGGAAAATATTAGGGAACAACCAACACCCTAATAATGGGCAATTTCAACTACCCCACAATTAACTGGGAAAACTACTCATGTACCAACTCTTTTGCTCAACATTTTCTGGAATTCATAATTTCCAGTGCCTTGGATCAATTTATCCACACCCCCACAAGGGGCAGAAATATCCTAGACCTGGTCATTACCAACATAGGCGACCGGTGTTCCACAACAGATGTCTATTCCTCATTGGTCAGATCCGACCACAAGCTAATCACCCTAGGCATACACATCCCGCCTCCACCCCTCATTAGGGAAACCACAGTAAAATATTTCTCCAAAGCCAACTTCATGCTCCTTAAGACAGACGTGGCAAACTTCATGACACCCGTGAGGATGGACAACAGAGGTATGACTGCTGAATCCTACACAAATGCACTTTATAAGCACTTACACGAGTGCATGGATTATGCTATCCCTAACAGAACCAAGATGCTATCCTCCAAAAAAAAGGAAGCCAATCTGGTGGTCCCCTGCCATAAACAAACTCTACAACAGAAGAAACAAACTGTTCCAAAAAAGAGTAAAATCCCATGATTGAAGGAACTCCCTGGTCAGCCTCAGTAAGAAGCTGAGATCTCTCATGCATTCCTCCAAAGCTAGTTATGAAAACAAAATTGCCGCTGATTCTAAAAACAACCACAAAGCGTTCTATAGCAATGTCAAGAATCTCAGTGGCAACACTCAAATCTGCTCTGAGTTACAGCACAATGGCACTAAATATACAGAACCAACTGATATTGCCAACATCCTGGCAGATAGGTTCAGTGCTAACTTTACCCCCCTCTCACCCTCTAAAGGGCCCACCTGTATACCGGAAGAATGCAAAGTTCCTGTAATCATGGCTGCACAGGTAAAAAACACATTCTCCAAAGCCAAGAACACAGCATCCATGGGACCTGACAACATCCCAGGCTGCATTCTATATGAACTACAGAACGAACTGGCACACCATCTAAGTACCATATTCAGTCATAGCCTCAGGCTTTGTGCTCACTGAATGGCACACTGTGATGGTTATCCAACTCCACAAAGGGGGAGTCACCATGGCCCCTGGGAACTACCACCCCATTAGCCTGATGAGCCTGGTCTGCAAGGCCATGGAACGTATCATCATGGAACGTATAAACAAAGACATTGGCAATCTCCAAACTCTGGACCCCACCCAGTTCAGGTTTGCAAAAACAGATCATGTCTCCTAAACCTGATAGTCTTCTTTGAAGCAGCCACCAAAGCCGTAGACGAGGGTAAGGTGCTTCACACAGCCTATCTGGATCTCGACAAGTCTTTTGACACCATCCCCCACTCTGGAATTATAGATAAACTCACTAAACTAGGTATAAATCCCTATGTCACAAGATGGGTTGCCAACTGGCTCACTGACAGAACCCACACTGTGAAAGTAGCAGACTCCAAATCCGACTTCAGACCAGTGACAAGTGGAGTACCACAGGGTTCAGTATTGGGTCCTCTCCTGTTTGGTATCTACTACTCTTAAGTACAGGCTAACACAGAACGTTTTTGGCTAATGAAGTTCGCAGATGACTCCAAACTAGGAGCCATAACTGAAACTCCTAATGATGTTGACATCCTACAAAAGGGCCTCACTGAGACAGATACCTGGTGTCAAAGCCATGGCCTCAAGCTCAATGCCAAAAAGTGCATTGTCATCCCCTTTGGTAAAAACTCTGTACCCATGAACTACCACATAGGTGATACAAGTCTACTTAACACCAAATGTGTGATAAGAGACCTTGGGACACAGGTGGACAGTAGTCTCTCCTTTGATAATCACATCACCACAGTAGTCAGGAAATCCTTCTACATGGCACACCTCATCACAAAAGGTTTCTCATCCTGGAAAAAAGAGGTCATTGTTCCCCTCTACTCATGTCACTCATTAGACCCATTATAGAGTACAATGCCCCTTTTGGTATGTACCTCACAAGACCTCTACAACAACTGGAAGGCCGCAGAAATACCTCCACAAAGAGGATTACCGGCCTCAAACAGATGCCCTACACAGACCGTCTCAAAAAACTCCAGCTTTACTTCATTGCACATCGCCTACTCAGAGACGATCTTTGCCTAATATACAAAGCTATGTCAAACCCAGAGCTGTTGGACATGCTCCATGTAAAGAAGTCCCAATCCCTCCGAGCTACACGATCTTGGGACCTAAACCTTATCACCACAATAAAGAGAACATGCTGGAAAGATAGATTCCTGTCTCAGAGACTTCCCATACTCTGGAACAAACTACCCATCTATATCAAACAAAGCTCGTCATCAAGAAGAATCTTGATGACTGGATGGAAAATAGGAACTTCACCCCAGGGATCACTTCTGTGGCTCTGCTCAACAGGGGCACAGGAAAATAATTTTCTTGGGTGGCGAAAGCCAGGGTACCTTTTTGGCTAGGCTTATGTAGGCCATAGGGACAATAGCCTAGTACCTACCTATGAACCTATGAACATTGTTAAGGGGTGCTTAACAAACTTTTATTAAGTGCTCCAAAGAACTTTTACAGCTGGGTCACTTACTAGGGGAAACACACGTTTATCTTTTTCCCAATCATCATCATCATCATCATCAGACCCCTTTTTCCCATTTTTTCTACATGGGATTGGGGTATTGTGTTAACTGTCATCATCTCTCTCGATTCAGTGCCACACTCCTGCCTTCTTCAACACTCATGCCTGACTTTCTTTTTCCCAATACTGGAGCATAATCTTGGCGTTTCATGCAAAACAAAGATATTAAAGTTTAGTTTGAACAAATACACTATCACAAGTTAAAAAACAGACTGCTTGATTTTCTGTGTTTGAAAAATGCAGAAGTGGGTTTTATTTTATTTATCACAGTAAATGGGCTGATTTTAAGACCTCCATTTAGTCACAACAACACATGTAAATACCATGCATAAATATAGATGTTATCGATATTTATGGTATATATGTTGTATAGAATGTTTTCCATGAAATGGGTCTTCAGTAAAAAGTATATTTAGTCAAAAGTGCCTACATTTTTTTGTCTTTCAGTACATTGAGATTTTTGAAGTAAAATAGTCCTTGCATCTAATATATGAAATTATTGCAGCATATGAAATTGCTGTTGGAGGAAATATGCATTTATTTATTTATTTTACATTTGTTGACTGGGTTAGTCTAACTGAGTGTTTGGCTCATTTTCAGTGGAGATCCGAGGAGAAAAGCTCCACAGCGAGTTTATAAATTTTACAAATGACAGTTAAGAATTTATACTTGCAACTAAACAAACAGTTATAAGATAACATTTACAATAAACCATACAGAGAAACACTCAGGTCCAATGTCATCAAGGAATAATGCGTTCATAATTCCTGTTAGGTTATATACAGTATAAGTACAAAAGGAATAGCAAGGGGATGAGGTGTTTATACAGTGGGACAGAGGGGTAGAAGTTAATTATGTTAGACAGGGGAGGGACAGGTGCTTATACAGTGGGACAGAGGGGTAGAAGTTAATTATGATAGACAGGGGAGGGATAGGTGCTTATACAGGGGGACAGAGGGGTAGAAGGTAATTATGATAGACGGGCAAGGGCTAGGTGCTTATACAGGGGGACAGAGGGGTAGAAGTTAAATATGACAGACTAGACCTATCTAAAGCATTTGACATGGTCCCACACAAACAACTTATCTCTGTCCTCAATAACCTATCCTTCTCACAATCGGTCACCAACTGGTTTCAGAGTTACCTGTCTGACCGCCAACAATCCGTTGTATGGCAGAATGACATATCTCCCCAACTACCTGTCTCCATAGCGGTTCCCCAAGGATCCATCCTTGGACCCCTACGCTTCTCTGTTTACACCAATAATCTAGCCTCTGCCACCAAACATGGCACACTCATACAATACGCAGATGACTCGACCATCATCTTCTCAGCCCAGTCCCTACCAAAACTGCAAAAAGTCACACAGGAAGCCTTTTCCTCTGTTGAAACATGGTTATTCGATGCCCGATTAATACTCAACCCAAACAAAACTAAACTACTCATATTCCAACCCACCAAACATACTCAAAACAACTCTCACTTTAACATCACGGCAAAAGGCAACACCACTATATACCCAACTGAACACACCAAATTGCTAGGAGTGGAAATAGACAATAAACTAAAATTTGACATTCACATATCCATGACTATAAAAAAAGTCCACAAAAAACTAGGAGCGTTATACAGAAATAAGCAATTTCTCACCAAAGCAGCAAAGATTTCAATAGCAAATTCCCACCTTATCTCCACCCTACTTTGTGCCTCTCCAATATATACCAACCTAAGGCAATGTGATCTAAACAAGCTAGAGACCTGCTACAACAAAATCGCCAAATTCACCACAGGGGCATCCTACCATAGTCACCACTGTCTCTCACTTGCTGAACTGGGCTGCCCTGAACTCCCTCACCTCCTTCAGTGGTATCAACTCTCACTCGCCCACAAACTAGTAAACCATCCACTGAATGTCACATCCCCCCAGAATCTACTCCAACCCTATTGCACCACCAGACCACTAAGATCCAGCAGCAAAAATCACTTGCAGATCACTAAAGCCAATAACTCTGCTGGTGAAGCACTATTCTCTTGCGCCATAGCCAAATTATGGAACTCACTCCCACCCACAATTACCTCCATACCATCATGCACCCACTTCAAAACTTTACTAAAAGTGCAACTAAAAACATGCTGGCTATGCCCTTGCAACTCCCACTCTAATATCATCCACCCCATCCAACCACTACCTTTCTTTCCACTCCACTAACTACCTTGATTATAGCAAGCTCAGATGCTCATAAGCCAGTACTTATTGTACAGCACAAACTTCTTCTTCTTGTAACATTTGTTAATGTCTGGTATGCACTTCACAGATAAAGATTCTAGTTGTCTACTGATGTACTATGTTCTTCATCTGTAAATATGTTGTAAGTAATTGCTATGTAAATTGTTATTCACTATGTAATCTAATGTATATACTGTCTGTTTATTTTAACTGTGGAGCTTTTCTCCCCGGGCCTCCGCTGAAAATGGACCTACGTCCAGTCGGACACTCCCGGTCAAAAAATTTAAATAAATAAATGGGAGGGATAGATGCTTATACATGGGGACAGAGGGGTAGAAGTTAATTATGATAGACAGGGGAGGGATAGGTGCTTATACAGGGGGACAGAGAGGAAGAAGTTAATTATGACAGACAGGGGAGGGATAGGTGCTTACACAGTGGGACAGAGGGGTAGAAGTTAATTATGACAGACAGGGGAGGGATAGGTGCTTTTACAGGGGGACAGAGGGGTAGAAGTTAATTATGATAGACTTGGGAGGGATAGGTGCTTATAAAGGGGGACAGAGGGGAAGAAGTTAATTATGACAGACAGGGGAGGGATAGGTGCTTATACAGTAGGACAGAGGGGTAGAAGTTATTTATGATAGACAGGGGAGGGATAGGTGCTTATACAGGGGGACAGAGGGAGTAGAAGTTAATTATGATAGACAGGGGAGGGATAGGTGCTTACACAGTGGGATAGAGGTGGTAGAAGTTATTTATGACAGACAGGGGAGGGATAGGTGCTTATACAGGGGGACAGAGGGGTAGAAGTTAATTATGGCAGACAGTGGAGGGATAGGTGCTTATACGGGGGGACAGAGGGGTAGAAGTTAATTATGATAGACAGGGGAGGGATAGGTGCTTATACAGTGGGACAGAGGGGTAGAAGTTAATTATGATAGACAGGGGATAGATAGGTGCTTTTACAGAGGGACAGAGGGGTAGAAGTTAATTATGATAGACAGGGGAGGGATAGGTGCTTATACAGGGGGACAGAGGGGTAGAAGTTAATTATGACAGACAGGGGGAGGGATAGGTGCTTATACAGGGGGACAGAGGGGTAGAAGGTAATTATGACAGACAGGGGAGGGACAGGTGTTTATACAGGGGTACAGTGGGGTAGAAGTTAATCATGATAGACAGGGGAGGGATAGGTGCTTATAGAGGGGGACAGAGGGGTAAAAGTTAATCATGACAGACTGGGAAGGGATAGGTGCCTATTCAGGGGGACAGAGGGGTAGAAGTTAATAATAGGTTCATTGGTTCATAGGTTGGTACTAGGCTATCGGCCCTAGGGCCTATGCAAGCCTAGCCATAACAATTCCCTGGATATTTCTTTCCACAATATTTACTTCTCCAGGCCCCTGTCTAGCAGGGTGACTGACATGATCCCCAGGGTGAATTTCCTATCTCCCATCCAGTCGTCAAGGTTCCCTTTGAAGAGGGGCAATGAGGCACTCTGCTTGATATGTATGGGCAGTCTATTCCAGAGTATGGGGAGTCTCTGAGTCAGGAACATATCCCTCCTGCATGTTTTGTTCATTGTGATGACAAGGTTTAGATCCCTGGAGCGTGTGGCTCTGAGGGATTGGGATTTCTTTAAGTGGAGCATGTCCAACAGCTCATGGTTTGACATGGCCTTGTATGTTAAGCAGAGATCGCCTCTGAGTAGATGATATGCCACAGAGTATAGCTGGATTTTTTTTTAGACAGTCAGTATATCGCATCGGCTTTAGGCCTGTGATTCTTTTAGTGAGGTATTTCTGTGGCCTTTCCAGCTGTTGCAGATGTTTTGTGAGGTACATACCAAACGGGGCATTATACTCTATAATGGGTCTAATGAGGGATGAGTACAGTGGGACAATGACCTCCTTTTTTCTGGATGAAAAGCCCTTAGTGATGAGGTGTGCCACATAGAAGGATTTCCTGACTGTTGTGGCAATGTGGTTATCGAAAGTGAGACCACTGTCCACCTGTGTCCCTAAGTCTCTCATCACACTTTAGATGTTTAGTGTCCTGCCACCTATGTGGTAATTCATGGGTACATGTTTTTTCCAAAGGGGATAACTATACATTTCTTGGCATTAAGCTTGAGCCCATGGCTCTGCCACCAGGCATCTGTTTCTGTAAGGCCCTTTTGTAGAATATCCACATCATTTGGGGATTCAGTAATGGCTCCCAGTTTGCAGTCATCTGCAGACTTTGTTAGCCAGAGTCCCTTAGTGTTGGCCTGTACTTCAGAGAAGTAGATGCCAAACAAGAGTGGTCCCAGGACTGAACCCTGAGGTACTCCACTTGTCACCTGTCTGGAGCTGGATTTGGAGTCGGCTACTTTTACTGTCTGGGTTCTGTCAATAAGCCAGTTAGCAACCCATCGAGTGACGTAGGGATTTATGCCCAGCTTAGTAAGTTTATCTATGATTCCAGAGTGGGGGATGATGTCAATGGCCTTGGTGAGGTCCAGATAGGCTGTGTGGACTGCCTTACCCTTGTCCACAGCTCTGGAGACTGATTTGAAGAAGTCAATCAGATTCAGGAGACAAGATCGTCCCTTCACAAACCCAAACTGGGTGGGGTCCAGTGTTTGAAGGTTGCCAATGTCTTTGTTTATAAGTTCCATGATAATGCGTTCCATGCCCTTGCAAATCAGGCTTGTCAGACTGATGGGACGGTAGTTCCGGGGATCCAAGGTGGATCCGCCCTTGTGGAGCGGGATAACTATAGCTGTGCGCCACTCAGTGGGCACGAACCCTGAGATGAGGCTATGATTAAGCATGACACTTAGGTGCCAGTTCATTTTGTAGTTCATGTAGTACACAGCCTGGGATGTCATCTGGTCCCATGGATGCTGTATTCTTAGCTTTGGAGAGTGCGGTTTCTACCTGTGTGGCTGTGATTATTGGAATTTGGCAATCTTTTGGTATTGAGATGGGCCCTTTAGGGGGTGAGAGTGGGGTGAAGTTGGCACTAAATCGATCTGCCAGGATATTGGCAATATCCTTGGGATCAGTATATTTAATGCCATTCTGTTGTAACTCAGAGCAGATCTGAGCATTGCCATTTAGATTCTTGACATAACTATAGAATGCATTGTGGTTGTCTTTGGAATCTTTGGCAATTTTATTTTCGTAACTAGCTTTTGAGGATTTTATGAGGGATTTCAGTTTCTTAATGAGGCTGGTGAGGGAGTTTTTTGCATCCTGGGATTTTCCTCTTTTTTGCAACAGTTTCTTCCTTCTGTTGTATAGTTTGTTTATAGCAAGAGACCACCAGATTGGCTTCCTTTTTTTGGAGAAGAGCATCTTGGTTCTATTTGGGATGGCACGATTCATGCACCAGTGGATGTGCTCATACAGTGCCTCAGTGTAGGATTCTGCAGTCAAACTTCCAGATCCCGTCTGCGTGGGTGTTGTGAAGTTTGTTACTTCTGACTTCAGTAGCTTGAAGTTGGCTTTGCAGAAGTTTTTTAAGGAGGTTTCCTTACTGGGGGGTGGGGGTGGGATGTGGATGTCAAGGGTGATTTGCTTATGGTCAGACCTGACCAATGAGTGGGTGACCACTGGTGTGGAGCATCTATCTCCCATGTTGGTAATGACCAGGTCTAGGATATTGGAGCCCCTGGTGGAACAATGGATTAGTTGATCCAGGGCGTAGGAATTTATGAATTCCAAGAACCGTTGGGAAAAGGAGTTGGTACCTGACTAGATTTCCCAATTAATGGCAGGGTAGTTGAAATCACCCAGTATTACGGTGTTTGGTTGTATCTTAATATTTTCCAGTATGTTTAGAAAGGTGTAGTGAGAATCTTGGGGCATGGTTAGGGATCTGTAGCAAGCTACAATTTGGAATGCAGTCTTACCTAGTGTTAGTTGCACCTGGAGAATTTCAGATGCATTGTGTTGGGTGACTAGCCTGGAGGTGTGAATATCCTTGGTGAATATGGACACTCCTCCACCTTTATGACAGAAGGGGGAGGGATAGGTGCTTATACAGGGGAGAGAGGGGTAGAAGTTAATCATGACAGACAGGGGAGGGATAGGTGCCTATTCAGGGGGACAGAGGGGTAGAAGTTAATTATGACAGACATGGGAGGTATAGTTGCTTATAATGGGGGACAGAGGGGTAGAAGTTAATTATGATAGACAGGGGAGGGATAGGTGATTATACAGGGGGACAGAGGGGTAGAAGTTAATTATGATAGATGGGGAGGGATAAGTGCTTTTACAGGGGGACAGAGGGGTAGAAGTTAATTATGACAGACAGGGGAGGATAGGTGCTTATACAGGGGGACAGAGGGGTAGAAGTTAATTATGACAGACGGGAGGGATTGGTGCTTATACAGGGGGACAGAGGGGTAGAAGTTAATTATGACAGACAGGGGAGGGATAGGTGTTTATACAGGGGACAGAGGGGTAGAAGTTAATTATGACAGACAGGGGAGGGTTAGGTGCTTATACAGGGGGACAGAGGGGTGGAAGTTAATCATGATAGACAGGGGAGGGCTAGGTGCTTATACAGGTGGACAGAGGAGTAGAAGTTAATCATGATAGACAGGAGAGAGATAGGTGCTTATACAGGGGGGACAGAGGAGGTAGAAGTTAATTATGATAGACAGGGGAGGGATAGGTGCTTATACAGTGGGACAGAGGGGTAGAAGTCAGTTATGATAGATGGGGGAGGGATAGGTGCTTATACAGGGGGACAGAGGGGTAGAAGGTAATTATGACAGACAGGGGAGGGACAGGTGTTTATACAGGGGTACAGTGGGGTAGAAGTTAATCATGATAGACAGGGGAGGGATAGGTGCTTATAGAGGGGGACAGAGGGGTAAAAGTTAATCATGACAGACTGGGAAGGGATAGGTGCCTATTCAGGGGGAAAGAGGGGTAGAAGTTAATTATAGGTTCATTGGTTCATAGGTTGGTACTAGGCTATCGGCCCTAGGGCCTATGCAAGCCTAGCCATAACAATTCCCTGGATATTTCTTCCACAATATTTACTTCTCCAGGCCCCTGTCTAGCAGGGTGACTGACATGATCCCCAGGGTGAATTTCCTATCTCCCATCCAATCGTCAAGGTTCCTTTTGAAGAGGGGCAATGAGGCGCTCTGATGATATGTATGGGCAGTCTATTCCAGAGTATGGGGAGTCTCTGAGTCAGGAACCTCTCCCTCCAGCATGTTTTGTTCATTGTGATGACCAGGTTTAGATCCCTGGAGCGTGTGGCTCTGAGGGATTGGGATTTCTTTAAGTGGAGCATGTCCAACAGCTCATGGTTTGACATGGCCTTGTATGTTAAGCAGAGATCGCCTCTGAGTAGATGATATGCCACAGAGTATAGCTGGATTTTTTTTTAGACAGTCAGTATATCGCATCGGCTTTAGGCCTGTGATTCTTTTAGTGAGGTATTTCTGTGGCCTTTCCAGCTGTTGCAGATATTTTGTGAGGTACATACCAAACGGGGCATTATACTCTATAATGGGTCTAATGAGGGATGAGTACAGTAGGACAATGACCTCCTTTTTTCTGGATGAAAAGCCCTTAGTGATGAGGTGTGCCACATAGAAGGATTTCCTGACTGTTGTGGCAATGTGGTTATCGAAAGTGAGACCACTGTCCACCTGTGTCCCTAAGTCTCTCATCACACTTTCGATGTTTAGTGTCCTGCCACCTATGTGGTAATTCATGGGTACATGTTTTTTTCCAAATGGGATAACTATACATTTCTTGGCATTAAGCTTGAGCCCATGGCTCTGCCACCAGGCATCTGTTTCTGTAAGGCCCTTTTGTAGAATATCCACATCATTTGGGGATTCAGTAAAGGCTCCCAGTTTGCAGTCATCTGCAGACTTTGTTAGCCAGAGTCCCTTAGTGTTGGCCTGTACTTCAGAGAAGTAGATGTCAAACAAGAGTGGTCCCAGGACTGAACCCTGAGGTACTCCACTTGTCACTTGTCTGGAGCTGGATTTGGAGTCGGCTACTTTTACTGTCTGGGTTCTGTCAGTAAGCCAGTTAGCAACCCATCGAGTGACATAGGGATTTATGCCCAGCTTAGTAAGTTTATCTATGATTCCAGAGTGGGGGATGATGTCAATGGCCTTGGTGAGGTCCAGATAGGCTGTGTGGACTGCCTTACCCTTGTCCACAGCTCTGGAGACTGATTTGAAGAAGTCAATCAGATTCAGGAGACAAGATCGGCCCTTCACAAACCCAAACTGGGTGGGGTCCAGTGTTTGAAGGTTGCCAATGTCTTTGTTTATAAGTTCCATGATAATGCGTTCCATGCCCTTGCAAATCAGGCTTGTCAGACTGATGGGACAGTAGTTCCGGGGATCCAAGGTGGATCCTCCCTTGTGGAGCGGGATAACTGTAGCTGTGCGCCACTCAGTGGGCACGAAGCCTGAGGTGAGGCTATGATTAAGCATGACACTTAGGTGCCAGTTCATTTTGTAGTTCATGTAGTACACAGCCTGGGATGTCATCTGGTCCCATGGATGCTGTATTCTTAGCTTTGGAGAGTGCGGTTTCTACCTGTGTGGCCGTTATTATTGGAATTTGGCAATCTTTTGGTATTGAGATGGGCCCTTTAGGGGGTGAGAGTGGGGTGAAGTTGGCACTAAATCGATCTGCCAGGATATTGGCAATATCCTTGGGATCAGTATATTTAATGCCATTCTGTTGTAACTCAGAGCAGATCTGAGCATTGCCATTTAGATTCTTGACATAACTATAGAATGCATTGTGGTTGTCTTTGGAATCTTTGGCAATTTTATTTTCGTAACTAGCTTTTGAGGATTTTATGAGGGATTTCAGTTTCTTAATGAGGCTGGTGAGGGAGTTTTTTGCATCCTGGGATTTTCCTCTTTTTTGCAACAGTTTCTTCCTTCTGTTGTATAGTTTGTTTATAGCAAGAGACCACCAGATTAGCTTCCTTTTTTTGGAGAAGAGCATCTTGGTTCTATTTGGGATGGCACGATTCATGCACAAGTGGATGTGCTCATACAGTGCCTTAGTGTAGGATTCTGCAGTCGAACTTCCAGATCCCGTCTGCGTGGGTGTTGTGAAGTTTGTCACTTCTGACTTCAGTAGCTTGAAGTTGGCTTTGCAGAAGTTTTTTAAGGAGGTTTCCTTACTGGGGGGTGGGGGTGGGATGTGGATGTCAAGGGTGATTTGCTTATGGTCAGACCTGACCAATGAGTGGGTGACCACTGGTGTGGAGCATCTATCTCCCATGTTGGTAATGACCAGGTCTAGGATATTGGAGCCCCTGGTGGAACAATGGATTAGTTGATTCAGGGCGTAGGAATTTATGAATTCCAAGAACCGTTGGAAAAAGGAGTTGGTACCTGACTAGTTTTCCCAATTAATGGCAGGGTAGTTGAAATCACCCAGTATTAGGGTGTTTGGTTGTATCTTAATATTTTCCAGTATGTTTAGAAAGGTGTAGTGAGAAACTTGGGGCATGGTTAGGGATCTGTAGCAAGCTACAATTTAGATTGCAGTCTTACCTAGTGTTAGTTGCACCTGGAGAATTTCAGATGCATTGTGTTGGGTGACTAGCCTGGAGGTGTGAATATCCTTGGTGAATATGGACACTTCTCCACCTTTATGACAGAAGAGGGAGGGATAGGTGCTTATACAGGGGAGAGAGGGGTAGAAGTTAATCATGACAGACAGGGGAGGGATAGGTGCCTATTCAGGGGGACAGAGGGGTAGAAGTTAATTATGACAGACATGGGAGGTATAGTTGCTTATAATGGGGGACAGAGGGGTAGAAGTTAATTATGATAGACAGGGGAGGGATAGGTGCTTATACAGGGGGACAGAGGGGTAGAAGTTAATTATGACAGACAGGGGAGGGATTGGTGCTTATACAGGGGGACAGAGGGGTAGAAGTTAATTATGACAGACAGGGGAGGGATAGGTGTTTATACAGGGGACAGAGGGGTAGAAGTTAATTATGACAGACAGGGGAGGGTTAGGTGCTTATACAGGGGGACAGAGGGGTGGAAGTTAATCATGATAGACAGGGGAGGGCTAGGTGCTTATACAGGGGGACAGAGGGGTCGAAGTTAATTATGACAGACAGGGGAGGGATACGTGCTTATACAGGGGGACAGAGCGGTAAAAGGTTATTATGACAGACAGGGGAGGGATAGGTGCTTATACAGTGGGACAGATGGGGTAGAAGTTTATTATGATAGACAGGGGAGGGATAGGTAGTTATACCGGGGGACAGAGGGGTAGAAGTTAATTATGATAGACAGGAGAGGGATAGGTGCTTACACAGGGGGGCAGAGGGGTAGAAGTTAATCATGATAGACATGGGAGGGATAGGTGCTTATACAGTTGGACAGAGGGGTAGAAGTTAATCATGATAGACAGGGGAGGGATTGGAGCTTATACAGGGGGACAGAGGGGTAGACGTTAATCATGATAGATGGGGAGTGATAGGTGCTTACACATTGGACAGAGGGGTAGAAGTTAATTATGATAGACAGGGGAGACATAGGTGCTTATACAGGGGGACAGAGGGGTAGAAGTTAATTATGATAGACAGGGGAGGGATAGGTGCTTATACAGGGGGACAGAGGGGTAGAAGTTAATTATGATAGGTATGGGATAGGTGCTTATAGAGGGGGACAGAGGGGTAGAAGTTACTCATGACAGACAGGGGAGGGATAGGTGCTTATACAGGGGGACAGAGGGGTAGAAGTTAATTATGACATACAGGGGAGGGATAGGTGCTTATACAGAGTGACAGAGGGATAGAAGTTAATTATGACAGACAGGGGAGGTATAGGTGCTTATACAGGGGGACAGAGGGGTAGAAGTTAAGTATGACAGACAGGGGAGGGATAGGTGCTTATACATGGGGCAGAGGGATAGAAGTTAATTTTGATAGACAGGGTAGGGATAGGTGCTTATACAGCTGGACAGAGGGGTAGAAGTTAATTATGATAGACAGGGGAGGGATAGGTGCTTATACAGGAGGACCGAGGGGTAGAAGTTAGTTATGATAGACATGGTGGGATAGGTGCTTTTACAGGGGGACAGATGGGTAGAAGTTAATCATGATAGACAGGGGAGGGATAGGTTTTTATACAGTGGGACAGACGCCTAGACGTTAATTATGACAGACAGGGGAGGGATAGGTGCCTATGCAGGTGGGCAGAGGGGTTAGAAGTTAATAATGGTATAAGTTAATATAGGTACTTATACAGTGGGACAGAGGGGAAGAAGTTAATTATGATAGACAGGGAAGGGATAGGTGCTTACTCAGGGGAAAAGAGGGGTAGAAGTTAGTTATGATAGACAGGGGATGGATAGGTTCTTATTCTGGGGGACAGAGAGGAAGAAGTTAATCATGATCGACAGGGGAGGGATAGGTCCTTATACAGGGGGACCGAGGGGTAGAAGTTAATTATGATAGACAGGGGAGGGATAGGTGCTTATACAGGGAGACAGAGGGGTAGAAGTTAATTATGACAGACAGGGGATGGATAGGTGCTTATACAGGGGGACCGAGGGGTAGAAGTTAATTATGATAGACAGGGGAGGAATAGGTGCTTTTACAGGGGGACAGAGGGGTAGAAGTTAGTTATGATAGACAGGGGAAGAGAGGAAAAATAGGGAGAAGGAATAGAAGGGAAGCATTTAGAGGGGGAAATGGTCAATATAGGAAAGAAAGGGCTGATAGAGGGGGTGGTATTAGAAATAGGGGGTAAGGTAGATTCAGGGAGGATGACTAGAGTGATAGGACCATTTGTTTGTTAGGTATCTTCGAGTGGCTAGCTTGAAATGATTGGTATGTTCAAGGGACCTAATTTCCTGGGGGTGTTGGTTCCAAGTTGCAGGAGTTTTATAGTTATAGAATAAACATCCTGTTTTGGCTTTGAGTTTATAAATCTGAAGCAAGTCTTGGTCTGAGCTATGTAGTGTCCTTGTGTTATACTATAATATTTTACATTAGAAATATAAGTTATGTAAGTTATTTAATGTCTTCATACATGTGCGCGTGCATATACACACACACACACACACACACACACACACACACACACACACACACACACACACACACACACACACACACACACACACACACACACACAGACACATACACAAACACACACACACACACACACACACACACACACACACACACACACACACTCACAAACACGCAGACACATGCATGCAAATATTTTATGTGTGTGTGGGTGGGTGTGTGTATATATATATATATATATATATATATATATATATATATATATATATATATATATATATATATATATATATCTATATATATATATATATATATATATATATATATATATGTACATATTATGTGGCTTGTGCATATACTTGCACAAGCGTAAGAGAGACAGTTTAGTAGATTAGTGTAGCTAGTCAACCAGTAAGTTTTTATGGTTGTGGAAGAACATTAGAATAACCAAAGAAAATACAAGCAGCAATGATAGCTAAGGACTGAAATGTGCATTCCGGAACTGACCGGCAGAGATGTTATTACTGAGCCCCCGTGTCCCCCTTATGGTTTGTGTTTAAGTACACTACTGGAAGTTGTACCTCATGTCCCTGACATCAAGTGTTAAAATCAAGTGCCTTCATTCTTAAACAAGTGTATAATTCTGTTACCTGGACCAAAAGTACCAAACAGGGATACATGTTTCTGACATGATTGTGTATGCAATGGACAGACTGATAAGTATATTTAAGGCAGTTTTTGTATGCTAATCACCCAAAGTCCATTAAACAACAGTGTATTCTTTCAGGGTTTACCTAGGAGAATTGTCTGGTTGAGTGAGTTGCTATGAACTGCACAGTGTCCAAGTGGAGAATGAAGGATCGAACATAAGACTGCCCACTGTCATAGCATTTACCCTTTTTTTACTGGCATTAAATATATGTGCAGCTGAATAAAGATACAAGTTATTATCCCTTTAAGAGAAACTATACAGAAAGCAGTTTTGTTCAGTCTTTAAAAAGAAAGTACAAATTAATGCTACTGAATAGTTTTACTGAAGGCCTTCCTCTACATTCATGTGCTATATATCAGAGGAAATGGTTCTTTCTGATCTTTGGAAGTACTTAAGACTTGATAGTGATTTATCTGATAATCATACATATTTCTGTCTGGCAAAGAATTAATCACAGCCGTTTATACAGGAGATTCAAGCTGGATGTTAACTCTGAACTTGAAAAAAAAAAAAAAAACAGCATGTTTATGCCATAATTGCTTATAAATGCAAACTGCCTTTTCTCTGGAAGAAAGGTTATGACGAATTTAAAATGTTCAAATGCAGACTGAGTGCTGATAGCTGCCATGAGCAGAAAGTTGTAGGTACTTTACAAAAAATGAGCAAGAATGTTTTTGACTGTCCTATAAAAGGTGCGCATAATGTTACCAGGTTACATCAAGACAACTGAATTCACTTATAAACTGTCTAACAAATTGTGCTATAAATTAAAACTATTGTAATACAGATCATAGCAATCTTTCAGAGTAAAAATCCCTAAACTTTGTAAAATTCCTTGAGCTACCCTGTACTAACCTTCAGAAATGCATTTTGGGCATCATACAAATATCTTGCTGCCCTGTACATAAAAAGGAAGATTCCTCCACCACCGCAAACACACCCACATCTGAAATAATTAACTTTTAAATTAGTAAAGTTGTTTTATATTATTATTTGCTGTCAGATATAAAAACCCATTGACTAGTAGCCTCTTGCAGTTAGTGTGATACACATGAATAAATACCCAGAAACTTTGGACTTCCTTGGGCATCCCTTGAATAGGCCCAAGCCTCCTCAGAGAGGCTGTCCTCGTTATTTGAGAATGACTGACATGGACCACGCATGTCAGAAAACATCAAGAAAGGTGTTAGCTGGAGAGCACTGGCCAATATAATGGACTATTAACAACCTTAGTAAGATTCTCTCCATAGAGAGATAACAGTTTTGACAGGGTTTTGTTATTCTAAAGAATTTGTAGAAGAGTTGTTCTGTGAAAAACAAGATAAGAAAGTTATTATATAACTTTGTATCATGTCAAAAAGGACCTAAAACAAAAAAAATCCTAACAGTATTTTTATTAATTCATTGTGGAACTGCTAGAATATAAGTAATTCCAAAATAACAATGCAGAATAGCGTTATGAAGAGGGAACTTCAAAATTTAGTTTCACAAAAACAAACTAGGCAAAAGATCCTCCTCAGAAATAAAATTTGGAACAAATGGAGAGCCTCTAAAAGTCCATCAGATCATCTTTACTTCAAACAGTTAAGAAATGCCACCAAGAAAGACATTCTCAGGGACAAAAAAGACTATTACTTTCAACTCCTACAAACCCATAAAGAAGAGCCACAGAAATTCTGGTCAGGCATTAACAAACTTCTTCAACCAGGTCACTCTAAAACTCCTTCATCTTTCGGATTCAACCAAAATAACTCTGACCAGATTCCAGATGCTTTCAATAAATATTTTACTGAAGCCATTCTAACCCTTGCCAATTCTATACCACCAAGCACCTCTTCACCTCTAAACAGCCCTAATACTACAACTCCTACCGTTCATATACAATCTGTCCCTACATCCCAAATTTCCAAACTCCTCCAAAAACTTAAACCCTGCACCCCTTCTGCTGACTGCCTTCCAGCAGAATACCTGCAAATAGCAGCTAAAGCCATTGCCTACCCCATCTCCATCCTTATAAACAGAACAATTTCAGAAAGTAAAATCCCTTCCATATGGAAAGTATCCCACATCATCCCCCTACACAAAGGTGGTACATCTACTGAGCTCTCAAATTTTAGGCCTATAGTCTTACTCTCACCAATTGCCAAAATAATGGAAAAATGCATACACAGACAACTACTTGACCACCTTTTCCATAATAACATACTTGCCAACTGCCAACATGTCTTTAGACCATTCCATAGCACAACTACCGCTCTACTATCCTTTACTGACGCTATAAACAAAAATCGTAACAACAATACTTTCTCTTTTGCTCTATTTATTGACCTTTCAAAGGCCTTCAACATGTTGAACCACAACTTACTCAATGAAATCCTAAAAGCCCAATCACTTGACTCACAATCTCTACTATGGTTTAAATCCTATCTTGAAAACAGACAGCAGGCAGTCCTTTGGAATAATGCCCTTTCCTCTTCCCTCCCTGTGAACATCGGAGTACCTCAAGGCTCCATTTTAGGTCCTCTTCTCTTTTCATTATTTATTAACAATCTACATACCAAAATTCCTCAAGCCACTTGCATTCAATATGCTGATGACTCAACATTAATTTGCTCTGCCAAGTCCATAAACTCTCTCCAATTCCAGACCCAAACAGTATTAAACAGTGTTGAAAATTGGTTCATGCAACACTGCCTCCTTCTGAACCCTAAAAAAACAAAACTGCTAATCTTTGCTCCTACTCTTAAGTCACCTCTAGCAAATTTCATAATAACCTCTAACACTGGCACAAATATAGTCCCTGACACCACAACCCATTTACTGGGTGTTACAATTGACAACATCCTTAGCTTTGATGACCATATTAACTCAACAATAAAAACTGTCAACAAAAAACTAGGCTCTCTCTACAGACTCCAACCCTTCCTTATTCCCCCAGCGAGAATTACTATTGCTCAGACCCACCTATCCTCTACCCTGTTCTATGCTTCTGCAATTTATACTAATCTGTCTAGAAATAACATTACTAAACTTTCCACCTGTTATAATAATATAGCCAGATTTGCTACCAGTTCCCCCTATAGAACACACCACTGTCACAACCTCAAACAACTGGGATGGCTACAACTGGATAACAAATTACTCTATCAGCAACTTGTTATCACCCAAAAAATACTCTATCACCCTAATAATACCCCAGTCCTTACTAATCTAATCACCCCCTACAAAAATCTCCCTACGCTCAGCTAACAAATTTCTAGTTTCTTCTGTCAAATCTAACAACAAAGCAGGGGACTCACTCTTCTCCAACACAGTGGGAAAAAGCTGGAATCAACTCCCTAGTGAACTTTCCTCTCTTGCTTCCACTCAACTATATAAAAAGCATCTTAAAGAATATCTAAAGAATCGTTGGCTTTGTCCCTGCTCCAACCCTGATTGATTAGACCCAATATACAATAATTTACACCAGAACCAGGTTCCTATTGTTCTTTCCTTTCTTGCATCTACTCCCACCTGATAAGAATTAACTTTAACCAGCATCTGATAACTCACTGCTCTCTCCCTTATAGAACCCTCTCTGACCTCTAAACCTCTTTTCTACTCTTTCAACTCTTCTCTTCTCCACTGCTTTATAAAAAAAAAACACGATGTTATATTTTTTTGAATTCTTTTTTTTTATAAGTATCTCATCCTCAAATTAAACAATGTGTTTTTAAATAGATGTAATTTTTTACTGTATATTGTAAACTTGTCTCTGCTACTGGTTGGAGCTTTTCCCTCTGGGCCTCTACTGAAAATGGACATATATCCAGTTAGACTAGCCCAGTCAACAAATGTAAATAAATAAATGTAAATAAATAAATATTCAAGAAATATCTCAGAAAAAGGGCAAACGATGTTAAAACTGTCATTGTAAAATACGCCTGCATTAAACAGGAATATCTTATCAAATACATGGTTCAACAGCAATATTCTAAAATAAATCTGGTAGAAGAAGCTTGAGTGATTTTGAAGGATGGTCATGTGAGGAAGAGACACAAAGAGAACTCCTTTGTAAACTCAATAATTGGTTACCGAAAAAAAAATGAATGACCTGGAGATAAGAGACAGGAGGAATAACTTAAGGATGTCTGTATTAATTTAAAAACTAGAGGATGAAAATATGATAAGCTTCATTTTAATATGGATTCATAAGATGTCACACTTATTAGATGTACTTTGGCATGGTATAAACAGAACTCATATGTCCTTGTCTTAGCCAGCATGCTTAAAAGACACACAACCAAGATCCATAAGACATAATTTCATATGCTGCATTGATAAAGATTTGGTATTAAAAATATCATGGAGCAACACCTCCTGCAAAAGTGGATAATAATAATAATAATAATAATAATACCATCAGATTTTACAAAGATTACATTACAGAAGATTAAAATAGGGGAAGTTACCTCTAAAAAGAGATCAGTTAGCAATGGAGTCCCCGGAGTTCTCGGCCGGGTCCTGTTCTGTTTGGCATCTACTTTTCTGAAGGAAAAGCCAGTACCAAAGGGCTCTAGCTGATTAAATTTACAGATAACTGCAAGCTAGCAGCAGCCTTTGAATCTCCAAATGAGTTTGCCATCCTGCAGGAAGGTTTGTCTCAAATAAATAATTGTTGCCAAAATCATGGGCTAGGGTTGCCACCTTTCACTGTAGCAAAAACTGTACTTAGGCCACACCCTTACACCTCATATAACCCCACCCATTTCTGCCCGCTTTCCACCCATTTTGTGACATCATCATCACTTCATCCAATGGGAACACCCTCTTTTTCCATTCGTGATGCCTTTTTTCTACAAATTTACTATGCTTTTTTATAAAAAAGCATAGTAAATCAACAGATTTAACAAACTTTGATAGTCTGTTTCTTTTTATGAAACAGAATACTGGAGTTTGTACAGTGTTTTCCAGACTACTGTATCCATTTGATTTTCAGATAGTCAGGAAAAAATGAGATAGGTGGCAACACTATCACAGGCTGAAACTAAATGCCAAGAAATGCATTACTGTATCTTTTGGAAAATCCTCTACTCCAGGGAACTACCACATTGACAATATATGCCCCTAATGGCTGACCCAGATGTTTGTGATTTGGGAACTTATGTGGACAGTGACCTAACTTTTGACCAATATGTATTGTCATAAGAAAATACTTCTATATTGCACAGCTTATAAACAACGGGATTGTGTCTAGACGTAGGGATGGTCACAGTCCCCCTTTACTCAGCTACTGTTATGCCAATCATTGAGTATAATGCCCCCTTTGGCATGTATCTGTCCAAATGCATGTAACAACTGGAACACCCACAGAGATAACTTACTAAAAGGATTTAAGACCTAAACAACATATGCTGCATGGACCAAATCAAAGCCCTGTCACTATACTTGTCATTCTGCAGACTGCAAAGAGGTGACCTGTTGTCTGGCACCTAAAACATCCTCTGACCCATTACTAATGTATTTCTTGCACACCAACAAGTCAAATGGCATCAAACATACTGAGTCCAGGGATCTAAACCTCTTGTGCAACAAGAGAACAGTTCAGAGGGACAGATATATCTAATAGATGATACCACTGCTCTGGAAAAGACTCTCCATCCACACAAACCAAAATTCATCCCTGTCCATTTTCAAGCACAACTTAGATCTGTGAATTGGAAACACACAATTTACCCCAGGACTGCCACTGACTGCCCCTGTACTACTAATGGACAGAGGCAACTCGTAAATGTTTTATCCCATGCATGTGTCCCCTCAAATTATCTATGATATTGTTCCAGTTATTCTCATAAGGGATAATCTATAATTAATAACCATGGGATGGGTAAGACCAATTTCTCACCAAATGGGATAGGTTATGTTAAGCACAGAAAAGGAGCCTCACTAGGCTTAACAGTGCCCACAAGGGCAGCTGGCCTAGTACTTACCTATGAACCTATAAACCTAATACTCAAGTAAAGTTATAGAAAAATGAAAAGCATGCTTATCATTTATCAAAAACTTAAAAGAATATCAAAGTACATTGTTGTCCTGTGAAATCAAAATGTTTTCTCAAGTTGGGACAACATTTTTGCTACCTTGGAAGAGCAGCAAAATATGTTTTGTCAAACATTACAGAAACATCTGAAGTAATGGACTGGACTGGAGTCAGTTTTAAAAGATAGGCCAAAAAAACAGCTTGAGGTATATTGCCTCATCCAAATAACTGAAGAACAATGAAAATATATTTTCTCTTTTTGATGAATTTTTTTATATTTTTGTCATTGATTGTTTTTTTGTTTTTTTTTAAATGAATGTACAAACATTATAGAAGATGTGTATAGTAATCTGGTCTTAGTTTCATTAACTACAAAATCACAATATCAATGACAATATATTTACCGACCAACATGAGGAAACTTGTATATCTTCTCTCGAAACATATAAGTGTCAAAGTAAGAAAAGTCAAAGGGGCAGATTCCAAAAGGGTTGCTCAGTGTAAGTGACTTACCTCGGTGTAAGGTCTATCTTTAAGCAGATTTACACTGGGAGCCAGATTTCAAAATGCCTGCTCTCGGTGTAAGTGGTCACTTACACTGAGATCATGTCTTTTGGAAACAAGGCCAAAGTTTCAATTACTTTTAAGTTGAAACATAAGCCACTGCATGCAGACTTTGAATAAGAACTTTAGAAAAACAGGGGAATGGAAGGCACATGGGATGAAACAGAGTACAGACAAGACAGATGGCACAGCAGCAAAAGGGGAAATTAGAAAACACTGAACATTGTGACAGAAGGAAAAATAGGGTGACAGGTTAACAGCTTCAAGTATTTGTGAAGAGAGGGGGGAGAAGAAGGGAAGTCTGAATGAGGATTTCAAAACTAGAATCAGTGGGAGCTACAGGTAATAGGCACAGTCTATCATGAGTAAAGTGGATTAAAAGTAAGGTATACAAAACAATTATGCACCCAGTACTACTGTATGATACAAAAACATGGACAGTGAATGCAGATCAGATGAAGAGGCTAGAGATGAAATGCCTGAGAAGGATGGTAGGATGCACATTGTGGGACAGACGAAGAAATTATGAAATCAGAGCAGAAGCCAGCAAGTCTCCAATTGCAGAGAAGATAAAAGAGAACAGATTACGGTGGCTGAGGCACATGTGCAGGGAAGCAGAAGATGATCTAGTGAAGAAGATTTGGGATAGACAGGAAGGCAGCAACAGGAAACAAGGGTATCCAGCAAAGAGATGGATGGATTACACAGAAGATCTAAACCAGTCAGGCGTGACTACTGAAGAAGGTAGGAGAGTGGCAATGAATTCAGAGAATATGAGAGAGATGGTGACAGGTGAAGCAACACCCTGACTCGTGCAGAAAACTGGGAATAGTTGGGGGGTGATGGCGATGATGTGAGAAAGAAGTAAATATCTGAATTATCCAGAACTTATAATCTCTTAACAATGAATGAAAACCCATTTATAGCTACTGACTTTGCTATTTTTTGTGAATTGTTACTTGTCTGTTTTTGTTTGTATTTTTTTCTCTCCACTTGTTTTTTTTTTTTTTAACCTGTATTTAAATAGAATTATTATTGTATTGTTAAATCTCAACATACTGTAAATTGTTTTTAACTGGAGCTTTTTTCCTCGGGTATCCACTGAAAATGGGCTACTAACCCAGCTGGACTAACCCGGTTAACAAATGTCAATAAATAAATAAAATATTAGGTGCAAGCAGTTGCTCTTAAAATCAAGCATAAATGTAATAGAAAAATGGACATAAATAATAATTTAGTGTATAAGACATAAAAAAGAAAAAAATTGAATTATTTATGTGTATATTTGTATGTTATTTTGTCTAAATGTATTCAGTGACACAGCCAATGAAATACTGATATTAAGCTTCAGACATCTTAAAAGAAAAGAGGGAAAAGTATTTTCCTTATGTTGCTTAAATGATCTGCTAGTTGTTTGCATTCCAAAAAAGGTGTACTTTTTTTTTGTTTGTTTTGTTTTTCAAATGGGTGCTGTATGTATTTTGTGTTTATATCACATCCTGCTGCTAATCACAGCAAAATAATGGCATTTTTGTTTAAAAATTTGCAGCATACTGTTGAATGCTGATTGCTTCTTAATCAGCCATTTTTTTGATGATCTATTTTTTATTTATTTATTCCAAGTGCATATATAGTGTTTGTTTTATGTATTTATTTATTTATTTTATTGATAATTTGTCAAATATTACATGAAATCAAAAACGAAAATGATATATATACAATTGTAAAACCTATAAACTTTAAAAACATTATATAACTATATACATTGGTGTGTGTTAAGAAGAAAGCCATAAATAAGTTTAAGGTGTAACCTGAAGTATGATATATAAGTTCATATATCTTTGTCCATTTTCTCAATTATTTCTAGTACTTTCATCCAAGAGTTGTATAAAGTTGTAAGTCTGGTAGTTCTGTTCTTCAGAGTAAATATTTCCATTTGTCCAACTGTTCTAACTAAATTTTTAAATTCATTAAATGTAGGAGGAGTCTCACTTTTCCAGTGAACGGTGATGATTTTGCGAGCTGCTGCCATTAAAGTCCATAAGATTTGAAAATCTTTTTTGGCACACAATCCGGAACAGGAGAGTTGAATAAAATCATAGATTTTGATAATTGATAATTTTCATTAAAAACAGTCTGAAAAACATAATTAATATTATTCCAATACAAAGTAAGACACTTACATTCATAAAAAGCATGTTGCCAGTCTGCTCTTATTTTAGTCTGACATCTCCAACATAGATCTTCACTTGCATACATCTTAGATAATTTATGTGGTGTATAAAAAACTTCTATTCAAATATCTCCATGTGAATAACTGCAGGCTCATTGATAATGATGACTTCTTGGAAGATTTTAAGATAAGCTTTTTTTCCTTTTCATTAGGAGGGTGATTATTTATCTGTGTATAATAATTCCAGTAGGTGTCTATTTGGTATATTTTTGTTGTTTTAATTATTTTGTAAATGTTAGATAGATATCCAGCACCTTGATAAGGTTGATTGTTAATTATAATAATGTAATCAATAAATTTTGGGACAGTATGTCAAACTGTATCTTGCATTTGTCCAATTCTGTTTACAAGATATTGTCTGAGATTTTGCAAAAGTAGCCATGAGTCATTATTTATATTATATTTTCTGGTTATCTGATCTTTAGTTAATATTTTCTCTTGTTCTACCAGCTGACACCAGTAGCTTATTGAGCCTATCTTGAGCATATTCATTTTCTGAATATGGTATGTATCAAGGATAGTGGGTGTGAAGGCTATAGGAAAGATCAGAAAGAACCATGAATTAATATTTGGGACTTTGTTTATGAAAGATTTAAATGTTATTAGTGTGATGTTCATATATTTGGATGGCAGTTTATTATTTGTATTTTTGCCTTCTATATAATCTTTTAACATCCAAACTAAAGGAAATGGTATTATAGTTAAATGATCTGATCTGTTGTTATGACTAAGTTCAGTATAGACCTGTTCATGTAATTGTTTCCATATAGGTTTGTAGTGAGCATTTAACCATAAGGTTATATTTTTAACAGCAGAGGACATAATATATATCTCAATATCAGGTAAATTAATTCTTCCATATTCCCAATTTGGTAAATGTTTATCTAAAGCAAATTGGGGTTTGTTTGGGAACCATAAAAAATTAATATTAGTTTATTATATCTCTGAGTGATATACTTGGGAGGTGGCAGTGAAAAACTTTGTATTAGAAATAATACTTTAGGAAAAATAATTGATTTAATGAGGTATAATCTGTCTCCCATTGTAAACATATATTTGTTCCAGGTAGATATTGCTTGCTCTGTTTTATCTAGTGTTTTATTATAATTATATATAAGTGAGTCAGTTAAGTCTTCAAGTAGATCTATGCCTAAATATACTATTTTATTATCCTCTGCTATGTATTTGGAATATTTTTTGTTTATATGTTTCTTTTTAGTATTACATGACATAATTTTTGTTTTGTTTTCATTGAACTGTAAACCCAAAATAGTTTGAAAATGATTTATTTCTTAAAACAAAGCTTGTAAAGATGCATTAGTGTCTGATAGGGTAAGAAGTATATCGTCTGCAAATAATTGTAATTTAAGAGATAAAGTTTTGTTGATGCAGATGCCTTTAATATTACTATTTGATCTTATCTGATTTGAAAATGGTTCTATAAGTAATGCAAATAATAGTGGTGATAGGGGACAGCCTTGTTTAGTTCCTTTTTGATTGGTATGGGACCGATCTATATGAACTTAATTTAACATATGCTATGGAGTCTTTATATAGTGACTGAATAAGGGGGATAAAAGATGTAGGAAAATTATACTCTTTTAGGACTAGTGTAAGGAAATTCCAGTTAACAGAATCAAATGCTTTATTAATATCTAAGGATATTATATTTAAATCAAAGTTTGCATGTTTACTATATTACTATACTATCAATGACAAAATTCTTTTAAGATTATCATATGTATTTCTTCCTTTGATAAATCCTGTCTGGTCATCATGTATTAACATGGGAAGAAAGTGTTTAATTCTGTCAGCATATATTGCCATGAACATTTTATAATCAATGTTTAATAAGGATATTGGTCTATATGATGAACATTGTTTCTCATCTTTGTCTGATTTAATTATTGGTGATATCAATGAATATTTCCATGAAGGTGGTATAATTATATTTTGATTAACTATAGAATATACTTTTAAGAGTAAATATATAGCTTGATTAGGTATTACTTTATACATTTCTGGTATTATATTATCAGGGTCAGGTGCTTTATTTAATGTAAGCTTTTTAATCTGTGATTTTAGTTCTGTCATAGTAATTGGTTTGCTTATAGTGTCAATTTGCTCCTGTGTTAATCTAGTAAGAATTTTGTTTTTAAGATAATTTTTTATATCTTAGTCAGGTTTTTCATGAATGCTTGAAAGGTTATCATAGTTGCATTGTAATCTAAAGGCTTCTAATATACTATTTAGATCTGTGACTTTTTTCTTTGTATTAGGGATATATAATTATTTTATTTGTTTAGATTTTTTTTTCTTGTTCTATTAGCTAGTTGCCTCTGATGTGCTGGATTTGTTGAATAAGAATTTAATTTTATCTTTTCTAGATTAATCATTGTCTTGTGATATAAAATTTCTGCATATTTGTTGTTAATTTGTAGTAATTCTTGAATTAAATCTTTATTTCCTTCTTGAATTTCTAGTTTTAATTTATCAGCTTTCTTTTGTAATTCTAGCATGTCTTTATTCCATATTTTTTTCTTTTATTAATATACCAGGATAGTACTTTTCCATATATATACTTTTAAGGAGTCCCAGATATATATTTCTGAAATGTTCTCTGTGGTATTTAGTCCAAGGAAAGTTTTTATTTCGCCTTCAAAAAATTCCTTAAAGTCTGTTAATTTTGTAACATATGAAGGTATTCTTGTTATGGGATTATTATTTATATGCATAAGCTCCATTTCAAAAAACAGAGCATTATGATCTGATAATGGACAGTTTATTATTTTGACATTACTTATTTTTGTTACTAGATCATTGGATATGTATATCCTGTCAATTCTAGAACTAGTCTTATATCTATGTGAGCAAAAAGTGTAAATTAATGAGTCTGGGTCAGCAAATGAATTTATATCTTTTATTGAGATTGCGTCTGTAAACTTCAAAAGTGTCTTTGATATAGGTAACTTTCTTTTACTTTCTGAATCTGTATCTTTGTCATCTATTATACAGTTGTAGTCTCCTGCCATTATTAGACTACCTTTAGTTAAATGTAATATTTCTTCAATATGATGTTTTACTGTTCCTACGCCAAGTCCTGGTATCCAATATAGGTTAACTAAAGTGTATATTTTCCTATTTAACTCTATATTTACTAAGCAAAACATACCAGATGTGTCTTGATAAGTGTTAATTATTCTAGGAGAAATAATTGTATTATGCATTAATATGGCTACTCCACTCTTCTTTTGTTTGTATTGAGAACTTACTAATACTGTGTAGTTATTAATATTGAGATTGTTTATATCTTTATCTAGTAGATGTATCTCCTGAAGAAATACTATTTGTGGATTGTGTAGATTTATGTATTTATATAGACTTCTCCTTTTGTTATTATTATTTAATCCATTAACATTTATAGATAGATATTCCATGTGTTGGTTTATGATTTATTTGTATGACAGTTGATATACATAGATTTAACTCTTGGTTTACATTATATGTATAATTTACACTATTGTTTACATAGAAGATCTGCTTATCTTCTGTAGACACCAAAACAGTATAAGAAAACAATGAAACTTCTAATTTAACTAATTCTAATTTATTACACCTTTTCCTATCTCTATGAGGTAATATACCTCTTTGCATGAGTAACACAAGTACCTACACAAACCTAAATCTGTGACTAATGTTTAAACTAACCTCTCTTAACCTCATGCTTAGTATGTCACTATTTACATATATTAACGAGTTAATATGATCAGCTAATAGACAATTATATGCAAATTCATGTGAAAGCAATAATATTTATACATCAATAACCTGCTTATACTTGTTAAATCTTACTTGCAGAGTTTCTTATAATCAGAGATACAAAAACAATTTTCCAATTACATTTAACAAAATTTGTTTCATCTTAGTACAACAATTCACATATCAATCCAACATGACACATTTGCTTTAATTCACATTGCAAAGACTCCAATACCTTGTTAATTAGTTATTTTGGTTAAATTCTCATAATACCTATGTTCTTTTTAGATTGTAGTTTCATTATACTCGCAATTTGTTTAGGGTAATTTTCCGCCTCTAGAGTCTCTATCATGTAGTATCAGTGCTATAAAAATATTATTTATTCTATAGTTGTGTGAATATTTCCCATTTTCTTCCTCACTCTTTATGAAATAATTAGATTTATTATTCTTTAACTTTTGAGAAAGTAGTTTTCCAAGTCATATTCCAGAACTCTTTACTAAAATTGTGTCGGCTTATATGACAATATATGTACATATATATAAATATATATAAATAAACTTATATATAATAGTCTTTACATATTTTAAGATTCAAAATACTGAAGTAAAACATAGTGGAAAGATAGGTTCCCGCCCTACAGACTGGCCAGACTCTGGAAAAGAACCCCGATGACTGGACGGGAGAGAGGAAAATCACCCTGGGGATCGTAATGGTCACCCTGGCAAACAGGTGTCCAGGTAAGCATGCAATATGGAAAGAAATAGCCAGAGAACTGCAATGACTAGACTTATACAAGCCCCAGGGTCAATATACTTGTAGCTATCTATGAACCCACACAGCTATTCTAGTATTAGAAATTCTTAATATTAATGTATATAACTATGTATAGAGTATTGCCTTTCTGTAAATCTAACAATATTTAACTTTTTTCTAACAATAACTATGCGTAGGTTGCTATTTCTGTTAGTATATAAAGAACTTATTAGAAAATTTGTTTGGTGTCTGTTTACTAAATCTAATCATATTTTATTTTATTTGGTTTAGGTGCGTTAAATGTTTAGTAATAATCAGTAACACTAAAGGGTCGACATGTAGCTTTGTAATTCAGGTGCACTAGCACTTTGAATAGTGCTCCTTCTGGGATTTACTTCCTTGTCCAGGAATGCTGCAATAACGTTTTATTCAAAGGACGTTATACGCAAGCATGAAGTGCTCGCAATGAGACATAAGATATTTGGGTGTTGCTTGCATGTGTATTTAAGGCTACTGTCTCGTGGATGGGGCGGGAAAAGTAGTGAAGATTTTTCTTGATTTTCAAGGCATCGCTCGTGGTAATATTTATTTTTGCATATATTTATCTGTACTATATGCAAGACATTCCTATGTTATATGTGAGACATACTACATGACACCTGCTAGTAAAACAAACAGCATCAAATGCTTTACTTCTTATAAAAGATTCAATATGACATTCTAGTGGTGTAGAATAATTTACTGTAATAACATGCAAAGGTTTAAACTCTTTAACTATAACCACCCAGCACAACTCATCTTCTATATACAGATTATTTTCCTTCTTCTAGTCGAAGAGTTTTAGGATGTGCTTGTTTTGAGATTTACTTCCTTGCCTAATTATATTGCATTTACATATTATTTAAAGGGCGTCATAGACAATCACAAAGTGGTTACAGTGAAAATGACAGCCTTTATATATTACTTGTATGCATATTTGAGATTGCTGTCTCGTAAATAGAGCAGGAAAAGTAGTGAAGATTTTTCTTATCTTTCAAAGTATCGCTCGTCAAAATATTTTTCTACTGCATAGCTACAACACAGTTCAAACATCTTCAATAAACACAACATTATCCCCCCTTCCAGTAAGGAAGCTTAGTATATATACGTTAAAAACACAATAAGAGTCCATGAGGTGTACTGGGATGCTACGACATTATAATCCATACAACCAGACATGTGCACACACCCAAGCTGTCTTTCTATCTCAGTAAAACAAATCATTACGACAGCATTAATGGATTAAGTACTTTAACCATGCAATTCATTTAACATAAATATATCATTTTTCAAAAAATACATTTGTCCGCTCCCCTCCTTGCCCCAATTGGAAGACTTAGATTAGAAATATTATATGAATGATGCATTCAAAGATTTTATAACAAATTGCTAATATAGTTAAATATATGGTGAAATGGTTATATCTGGTTAAACCAGATATCCATTTGCATATATCTTGAACATATTGCTATATACATTTTGTTTGTTGATGACTAAATCAGAGATGTAGAGAAAGAAAAACATTGTTATCAAGTTTCAAATATGTTTGGATAGACCTAAATGATAATGTTAATTTACCCAGTTTATATTTATTCTAGATTTTAAGTGAGATAAAATAAATAGAAACTGTACCTGATATATTACTGTGATTAATGACTGGAAGATTTCTTGTTAGTTTTTGTGACAATGTTTAAAGTTTTGTGGTACATTAAACATATAAGTTATTTGTCCTTTAGTTTTTTTTTTCTTCTGCTCAACAGTCTTCCAGTTGTTTAATTCTGCATTTCTTTTTGGTGTACTATTTGTCCAATCCATAGATTCTTCCTGTGTTAAAATGTTGTTTGTAGTGAGATATTTTATTGCTGAATCCACTGTTTCAAATATTTTTATTCCCACTGGAAGGAATATATGAAGTCTTGCTGGAAACAAAAGATGGGTCTTCAGTTGTTTCTTTTTCAAGATTTTTATTATTGGCATGAATTCTTTTCTTTTGAAAACCACTTTTGTAGAGTAATCATTGTCAAATCTAATTAACGCATCATTATATTTAATGGGTGAGTTAGTCCAAGCATTTTTGAGGATGAGTTCCTTGTCTTGTGTGGAGAAAAGTTTAACAATTATTGATCTTGGTTTGTTTTTGATTAAAGATGCATTTCCTGAAGTTGTCAATGACCTGTGTGCACATTCTATTCCAAAAGAAAGGGCTTCTGGTAATTTTAATACATTTGGGATCCAGGTAGTAAGAAAGTTATTATATTATCCCCTTCTGCTTTTTCTGGCAGACCATATATTCGGATATTATTTCATCTCATTCTGTTTTCCATGTCATCTATTTTCTCCAGAAGATGTGTATTTTGTTGCAGTAAAAATTCAGTTTGTTGTTATTCTTGCAGGAGTCTGGAATCAATGTGATTTAAGGACTGTTAAATGACAGAAATTTCCTGAAGTTGTTCAAGTTGTTGAGTACATTTTTCTTTAAAAGAGTCCAATTTACTATCTATCTTATCTATTTTAGTTGTCAACTCCTGAATATTTAAAATAAGTGAATGTAAATCCTTTTTGAATGTTGGGTCCTGAGGTGAATTCCTGAGATGGCTCATTCTGAGTAGCTGATGCTGCTGTTGATTTTCTAGTAATTAATTTGACAGGAATTTTCCAATGAAAGTTGATAAAAATTGTTCTGATGATGTCTCTGGGTATTAAAAAGTGGTTAGAAGCAAAAATATTTTCTTATTGTTGTTTTTTTCTCAAAATTCCTGTCAGAAATATTATTGAGAAAAGAGAGCTGTGAGAAAGTGCTGTTACCAGGTCGCCATCTTGGCCACGCCCCTAATCAGCCATTTTTGACTGCATGAGCTTGCATTGACTAAAGGTGTTTCAAGTCACTTTCAAATGTTTTTTTTTATGTGTGTCACTTCTATTTGGTGCACTTCATGTGCCTTTATTTATTTTGGAATAAGGTCTGATGGTATTATTCTGTACAAATATCAAAGAAAGATGTAAAAGATAAGTGCAAAGTGATGCCAGACATATTTATGTGAAAACAAATGCAGACTGGTGCAGTACTCTAGTGATTATTAATGATGGCTATTACTGGTGGCTTGTCATCCCTTTTGAATTCTTTGCTCTAATTCGGTTCGGAAATTAATAGAACACTGAGTTTAACACATGCATTAATTTTCTGAGCAGTAAGAAGTATCAAATGATTCTTGACAGTTTTTCAGAAAAGTAAACATTTTGAGCCACATTGTAAAACAGCTGCTCTTAGTGCAAGCCTGTCCTGATTCTGAAGGACTTGCTCTCAGTTTAAGTGACTCACTTTGGTGTAAGGCCTATCTTTAAACAGGCTTATTGGGGAAAAGATTCCAAAACACCTGCTCTAAGCCTGCTGTCCATGTAAATGGTCAGTTAACATGGAGAGGAAGTCTTCTGGAATCAGGGCCATTACCAAGAGTCGGGTCTATATTAGAAGCACGAAAAGACAAAACCATGAATGCTCACATGAGCGAAAATGCCGAGAATCAAAAGGGTGTTTGCAGGGTCATGGTACAGTGAGTGGGATATTTGCCCTTTACTCACTGTAGTGCGATCTCGGAGTTGGAATATATAGTTAGCGGGGGGGGGTGCCCCCCACAATACCAAGTTCGATTATATGCATTTTCGCTCATGTGAGCATTCGCTAAAGATAACTTTCGGTTATCTAATATAGACCCCAAGAGTCAAGGAAATGTGTGAGGCAAAACTGGGGAAAGGTGAGAGGTATGGAGCCAGAGTATATTCCTGACAGCAGCAACAACTTCAATTACATTAATGGTGAGTCGCTAAACTCAGTTGGGGAAGTTAGCAAAAGCTAAAAAAATCTGTATAAAGCAGAAGAGCAGCACTAAGAGTTTTATTCTATGCTTCCTTTCCCTGCTTTGATCACTTTATTCTCAATTTGCCTTCATACTGATTTGTTTTGAACATCTCCTTTACCAAGATTGATTTTCACAGCCAGTCCTAAAAGGAGGCACCCAGTGGTACATTGTCAAAGTCCTCAACAGCATATCAATGCATTCAGGGGTAACACCAGAAATAATCAGTGACAAAGGACTAGTATTGGATGCATATTTGAATATTGCCAATATTCCCTTGGAATAGGATTTGGAAGAATAAGATGGTATGCGACACTGTGCATGCACTGAAGAAAAACAAGTTTGTAACTACAAACTCTAGCATTAGTTAATTATTCTGGCTCTCAATCTCTGTTACAAAAATCACAGATCTTATGAGTGGTCCTTTTGATCAAGTTAGGGATGAATTCAAGAGAAAAAAATCAACAATAAACTTTTGAAATTATCAGCCAAAGTGCTCACACATAGTCTTGTCAGACAGTCTTGTACTGCAGCATCTGTGTCAGACATTGTAACAGTGAGTATTGGTTAATGAAGCAGTTACCTTTTTATGTAAATTTGCTTTCATATGGAGTGTACAGTTGTATAAGTAAAAGGTACCAAAAGAGTAGATACATGAATGATCACTGATGCAGCAGCCTAAGCTATATAGGGTTATGTCTGCATAGAATATAACAGCCAAACTGATTCCAAAGCCGCAGGGCACCTTCCATGAGTTCAAATCACTAGGCAGCCTGAACTGAGCTGCCTAAAAAGAGAACTTTGAGTACCAAGCCCTTTAGGGCTTTCATACCAACTGAGAGACTGAGAGAGGCAGGTTAAGCCATGAGAGGACATAAGTGGGTATACAGTAATATATATATATATATATATATATATATATATATATATATATATATATATATATATATATACATATATATATATATATATATATATATATATATGGATCTACCTTACAAGCTCGACACTTCACAAGATCAACATTTAGAACGGTGAGACCACAAGACCGATGAAGCAGATAGTTGTAATCCCGACAGCGAAAACACCGACATAGGAAACGTGTGAGCATGACTCAGTAAGTATGCAATAGTGAGGGATTTAGGGTTAGGGTGTGGGTAAGGTGAGTGTGCGATAGTGAGGGACTTAGGGTTAGGGTGCGGGTAAGCTAAGTGTGCGATAGTGAGAGATTTAGGGTTAGGGTGCGGGTAAGATAAGTGTGTGATAGTGAGGGACTTGAGGGTTGGGGCGGATTAAGTGAGTTAGGGTTAGGGTGTGGGTAAGGTAAGTGTGCGATAGTGAGGGACTTGAGGGTTATGTGCGGATTAAGTGAGTTAGGGTTAGGGTGCGGTAAGGTAAGTGTGCAATAGTGATGGACCTTAGGGTTAGGGTTTGGGTTAAGGTTAGTGCATAGATAGTTGTGTGTAAGGTGTAGTGTAGGTTTTTAGGTTGTTGGTCTGTTTGTGTTGTGTGTGTGTTGTGTGGAACAGCGAACTTTTTGATTTGTTAACTGTCGGGACTGTGGTTTGTCGGACATGTAGACGTTCGTGTTTTTGCGGTTTCATTCTTGCGGTCTCGTCATTCTAAATGTCGATCTTGTGAAGTATCGAGCTTGTAAGGTAGATATATATATATATATATATATATATATATATATATATATATATATATATATATATATATATGTACATATCTAATGGCCAAATTACACATTGCCGAGACTAGTTTAACGTACGTACACATTGCCGAATACTCAAACGGCTGAGTTACACTGTGCTGAATAGGAAGTTACTTTTGCAGTATAAATAAGGAGTACGTTTGTCCTATAGCATACCTCGTACAAGCAACAGCAATACGGACTTGACAATCAATGCACCTGGAATGAGGAACCTGCCCCCCTCACCCCCCTACTTAAATATACCAACTCAGAGACCGCACTACAGTGGGGAAACACATAAATTCCCTTTCCCACTGTAGTGTGCTTTGGTATAGTGTTATTCGGCTGTTTAATTAATCAGCAATCTGTACTTTCGGCAAACTAGTCTCGGCAATGTGTAATTCGACATCTGTCAATTCGGCCATTACATAGGGACCCATATATATATATATATATATATATATATATATATATATATATATATATATATATATATATATACACACACACACACACACACACACACACACACACACACACACACACACACACACACACACACACACACACACACACACACATACCGGAAAAACAGCATAGTCAAAAAACTAAGGAGGGAGGGAGCAGCTTCTACATAAGTGATCATTCAAACACCTACTGCTTGGTTTGTTTACTTTCACACTGTCCTATGGTCAACATGTTGACTACTGCTGCCATAGCCTTAGCTATAATGGCAATTTACCCTAGCCTATTACATTGTAACATGGAAGGGGAAGGGTCCAGAAGCCCCTAGGGAATGGTCCTAGCTAAGCCTGATCTAAACCAAGATTAGGAATCAAGCATGTAGTGCCTTGTAAAAGGATGTCTAGAGGAATACGTTGCTGTGTCTAGAATACTTCTAGAATCCAACCCTTTCCAAGCAGCCATAGATGAAGCCGAAACCCTGGCTGAGAGGGCCTTGACCCTGCCTGGAATAGTTATATCCATAGATGAAGCCAAAGCCCTGGCTGAGAGGGCCTTGACCCTGCCTGGAATAGTTATATTATGGTGAGAATAACAAAATGTAATAGCTAGGGGCAACCATTGGAAAATAGTCTGCCTTGACATTGGCTGCAACTTCTTACCTTCACAAGAATTGAACAACTAATCTGAAGATATGAAAGATTTTCTTCTGTCAAGATAATACCTGTACTTTCTGTGGACATCCAATGTATGGAACATCCTTTCTTCCTCATTTTTAAGGACATTCAAGGTATGGAGCATCTTTTCTTCCTCATTTTTAAGGACATTCAAGGTATGGAGCATCCTGTCTTCCTCATTTTTAAGGACATCCAAGGTATGGAGCATCCTTTCTTCCTCATTTTTAAGGACATTCAAGGTATGGAGCATCCTGTCTTCCTCATTTTTAAGGACATCCAAGGTATGGAGCATCCTTTCTTCCTCATTTTTAAGGACATTCAAGGTATGGAGCATCCTGTCTTCCTCATTTTTAAGGACATTCAAGGTATGCAGCATCCTTTCTTCCTCATTTTTAAGGACATCCAAGGTATGGAGCATCCTTTCTTCCTCATTTTTAAGTTTTGGGAAGAAAACAAAGAGATGGACAGCTTGGTTTAAAGTAAGCTTGGATACACTTTAGGTACAACAGAAGGGTTAGTCCTCAAACAAGCCTTGTCTTCTTGGAACAGGTTGTGGGTTGGCATAATGGTTAAGTGGTTTACCACACATTCAGGAGGTACAGTGTTTGATTCTTACCAAGGGAAAATTGATTAGGCATAAAACGCACCACAAGGGCAGCTAGCCTAGTACTTGCCTTTATAAACAGAAGGTTGAAGTAATAGTTAAGATATTTACCTCACAGACAAGATGTACAGGGTTAGATTCTCACTGAGGGGAAATTAGCTAGGCTAAAAATGCTCCACAAGGGCAGCTAATCTAATAATTTGTGGGAGGCTGGCATAATGGTTAAGATGATTTCCTTATAGACACGAAGTACAGGGTTTTATTCGTACATGGAGTAACTGGCTTGGCTTAAAATGGCCCAAAAGGGCAGTTCACCTAGTATTAACCTATGAATCTAAAATGAGATAGCGTTGACTCATGATAAGAGCTTGCAACTCCAATACTCTTCTTGCAGGGGTCAGAACAATCAGTAAAACAGTTTTCATTTCCAAAACAAAGCAAACATGGCTTCACTGGTGTCTGATGATATCTGATGATATACCAGGTTGCCTCTTAAACAGCTTAAATCAGAACTTATTGGGTCCATTAGGATCTCTATTTAACCAGCCTCTGGACTGGCTTTGTCCAGATAGAAAGGAGAAAAACAACAGTCATCCCTCTGCATAAAGGGGCACCATCTGCAGACCTGGAAAATTACAGACCCGTAAGTTTGACTAGTCTTATATGTAAGACCATGGAAAGAATAATCATGGACCTGATAAATAGTGACATAGGAAACCTCCAAACACTGGACCTGACCCAGTTCAGCTTTGACAAGGGCATATCATGCCAAATGAATCTGGTAGATTTTATGAGATGAAGGTAAAACAGTATATACCACCTACTTCGATCTTTGCCACAGTTCCTCACTCAGGAATAAAACTGGGCATAAATCCCTACATCACCAGATGGATAGCTATTGACTCATAGACAGGACACATGGTTGAAGTGGATGAATTCAGATCCAGCAGGAGGCCAGTTACTAGTGGTGTGCAACAGGGTTCAGTGTTGGGATCACTCCTGTTCAGAATATACTTCTTTGAAGCATGGCTAATGTGGAAGACCTTTGGATGACACTTTGCCAAAGATTGCAAGCTGGAGCCAATCATTGAATCTCCCAATGATGTACATATCCTTCAGGAAGGTCTAGATCAGAAAAATGATTGGTCCCAAAACCATGGCCTAAAACTAAATGGAAAGAAATGCAATATCACACACTTTAGGAAGTCAAATACACCTGCAAATTGCAATATCAGTAGCACACCCCTAAGAGCAGAGTCAGAAGTGAGATATCTAGTTACACAGACAGATAGATAGTAGCTTGAATTTTGACCACCATGAGTCCACAGTGGTAAGGAAGTCCTTCTGTGTGGCACAACTTATAAGTAAATGTATTGCTTCCCTTTCCAAGGAAATTATAGTCCCACTGTACTCAGTCATCATTAGACCAATAATCAAGTACAGTGTGCCATTTGGCATGTACTTGACTAGGCACGTACAGCAGCTGCAGTGTCAGTACAGGGTGCAAACAACATGTCCTATGCAGATAGACTAAAAGCCAATCCTTTTACTCTATGCCAGACCTATAAGGCACTCACATATCCAGCCCTGATAGAGCTGATACACATCTGCAAGTCAAACAGCACAAGGATCAACCAAACTAGGGATCTAAACTTAGCAACTCAAACAAAACATGCTGGACAGAGAGATATGTGTCACAGAGATTGCCCCTTCTTTGGAACAGGCTTCCTATTCACATTAAGCAGAGCTCTTCGCTAGCCCTCTTCAAATGAAATTTGGATCAATGGATGGGGAATCACAATTCACACCTGCGGTAGTATCTATGTCCCTTATGGAGAGGGGAATCTGTAACATACTCAAAGCATAGACACAAACTCATGCCATCTTCTTGCCCCTAGGGGCCATATATTGGATAAAATTGCATTGTATTGTCTAAGCTTTTAAGGGCTCTTAAGCCGTTAGCCTAATAATCTCCTATGAATCTATGAAGAAGCACTGCTGCCTAAGACTGAAGTGGTATTGCCCCTGACCATTTCCAAAAGAAGGGAGAACCACTGTTGCCTTGGCCTGAAGGAAAACAATGATCTTGGGGGATTCCTTCTGAATCTTCAGAAGTACCCTGGAAAGGATATAAAATCATGCAAGACCATTACTGCCCAAGGAAAGGAAAAGGAATCTGTCTTCCAACCAGATTAGCCGACTCAAATAGAGTGAGTGTTAGCTTTTCTGGCTTCTCTAATACAAAATTAAGATCCCAAGGAGGGGCCACTGTATTTTTTTTTTTTTGGAGGAGGGGTAGACTTTTATGCAAAACCCCTTTCAAAAACATTTTGACATAATAATGAATTAAAAGAGAAGGATCTGTGGGCAGACAGGCTTACTGGAAGACAATGAAACTTTGAGAGAGTGGTGAAACGGGTCTTGGAAACTATTCCAAAGACTCTGCTTGGTCGGGTGTTAAGCGTGAAGCATATTCTTGAGTGTGAAAGGTGAAGGCCATACTCATGGCAGCAGTGCATATATTTGACAGGTTCTTGGGGCCAGGCTGTACTTGGGATCTTGCTTAGTGATTTATGCTTGTGGACCTTTTGTATATTATAATCAACAGTGGTGTGACTCAAGAGACCATAGCCATATCTATCTGACACTGTCCTTCTACAAACACGATGCAATATTTTATCTCATGTACTATCAATACTAAATAAGTGCCATTTCTTAACACTCAGGAGCTTTCCTATTTAGGTGAGCACAAAATTTACAAAATAAAGAAATGTGTGTGAATACATATGTGTGTGTGTCTGTGTATGTGTGTGTGTGTGATTCCATGTGTATATGTTTGAGTCTGTTTGTGCTTTTGAATGCATATGCATGAGTGTGTGTAGACATTAAATACTTATATGACTTATATTTTGGATTTAAAATACTTCCTCCAAGACCGATTTCATGTGCTGCGCTAAGTTTCAGACATTAGGTGGCTGAACTATTTTATGTCAAAAATCTGAAAAAAAAATATATATATCTTAATAGAAAGAAATCAATAAAAAACAATTTAACAGATATCCAATTTACTAAGCACAATAATGACCCCATGGTGGGGATTATCAAGTAATTAATATCCTTATAGGGCTGCTGAGGTCATTTCCCTTTCGCATCAGGCCTCACAACACCCCTGGGCATACATTATTTGCCTGTGTAATTGTTTCTCCAGAGATACAACTTTTCTCATTTCAGGCTGTGAAAAGCAGCCCTACTGTGAAAACAGTCTGTTTATCTCATAATAGCATATATATTTAGATCTTAAAAGCAAAACAAATTCTTTTTGCCTTGTCTTCATAACATAGTAGACTGTAGCTATGCAAGAAATGTATCTCCTTTGAAGGGTCTTATTAATGAACTCAGGTTACATCCCCTCCCCAAGCACACGAGAACCAAATCAGCAAAAGGTACAGGCTGTGTCTCTTGCATAAAGCTTTATAGACTTGATTATAAATACTATGCATAAAGAATTATTTATAGTATGTCTGAAGAATGACATGTTTAGCAAGCTTTGATAATGCAGTCACCCACTAGTGCATCTGTCCTGGATTTGTCTGTTTCGTTCATGATGAAAATGATCATCTGCGAAGTGATTGCAAGCGGTTTAAAATGAGTCATTATAAATTTAATATATCAGTCTCACAGAAACAGCTATAGAGACTAATTATATTTATGTGTTCACCACTTTCGGATTTTAGAAAAAACATAAACTTGTTAATGAATGATGGCAGGGAAACAGATGGCAACATTCCACGTTATCAGCTCTGACCATACACAGGATGATGCCTCGTATGAGTGGGCTCAGGTCAAAATAGAGTTCAGCTGAGCTGGAAAATGTAACAGATAATAGCCAGATTTTTAAATGAAGCCTGAGAATTCTGTTAGTAAGCCATTCTTTGTCTGTTAGGGTGCATGTGTGTCCAGCATATAAAATGTGAAGTACATACAGTTAGCAGCAATTACAAGTTAAACTTAAGAAGATTGTCAGATAAAACAAAACTCGTGTCAGACACCTGTCATAAAATTTTAAAGATATCACTAGACAAGACAATCTAGTGTGTACTTATCCTATTTAACTTAGTGAAAATGCATTTTATTGTAATGGCTATTTAAGCACTGTTATCCAGTCTTAGGAATGACCCTGTACCTTTGGTCCTTTTTCACGATGAGGTCTGTCAGCAGATAAGGACTACTTGTCCCACTACCTCATCTGTGATTTAATGGGTGAGCTGTCTTGCCCTAATTATTAAAACCACTTGTCTTGTTACTGCATCTGTTGTTTAGGTTCATAGGTGTTCACTAGGCTAACGACCATTGGGGCCTTTTTAAGCCTAGCAATACATCCCAAATCTCTGACAAGTTCTGGTACCCTTGATAAGTGTAAGCAGGGGCTTGGGTGATGAAACATTTACTACCAGGGATGAATTTTCTGTTCCATATCAAATTGTTCAAGTTGAAGTTAGAGAGGTAGGGAGGAACTCTGCTTCACACAGATGGGGACCCTGTTCTAGAAAAGGGGTAGCCTCTGCAATGCATACCTGTCTCTCCAGCAGGTATTAATTATATCACAGGCAATGTTTCAGTCTTTAGAATGGGTAATTCTGGGGCTTTTTTTTTGGATATGCAGGAGGTCCATCAGGGTGGGGTCTGAGGGGTCTGCCAATGCCTTGTATGTCAGGCATAGATGTCGCCTCAACAGCTTGTTGGTGATAGAATACAGAGAAAGGGATTTGAGGTGGTCTGCTGAGGACATGTTACTTATGCCCTGTATTCTTTCAGTGAGGAACATCTGTGGACATTCCAGTTGTTGGATATGCCTGGCTAAGTACATACCAAAGGGGGCACTATACTCAATGATAGGTCTGATGAATACTGAATAAGTGGAACAATTACATCCTTGGACCTAGATGCTATACCTTTGTTTATAAGTTACACAACATAGAATGATTTCCTCACTACTGTAGACACATGATGGTCAAAGCCTACATTACTGTCTATGTTGTGTCCCTAGGTCCCTGACTAGTGGGTCAAACCTTAGGGGATTCATAGGTTCATATGTAGGTACTACGCTATAGGCCCTAGGACTTATATAAGTCTAGCCAAAAAGGTACCCTGGCTTTTGCCACCCAAGAAAATTATTTACCTGTGCCCCTGTCGAGCAGAGCCACAGAAATGATCCCCGGGGTGAATTTCCTATTTCCCACCCAATCATCAAGATTTTTCATGAAGAGTGCTAATGAGAAGTTTTGTTTGATATAGATATGTGGCTTGTTCCAGAGTATGGGAAGTCTCTGGGACAAGAATCTATCCCTCCAACATGTTCTGTTTATTGTGGTGACAAGGTTTAGGTCTCTAGAGCATGTGGCTTGGAGGGATTGTGATTTCTTTAAGTGGAGCATGTCCAGTAGCTCTGGGTTTGGCATAGCTTTGTATGCTAGGCAGAGATTGCCTCTGAGTAGGTGATATGTGACGGAGTAAAGTTGGAGTTTTTTGAGACGGTCTGCGTAGGTCATCTGTTTGAGGCTGGTAATCCTCTTTGTGAGGTATTTCTGCGGCCTTTCCAGTTGTTGTAGATGTCTTGTGAGGTACATACCAAATGGGGTGTTGTACTCTAAAATGGGTCTAATGAGTGATGAGTAGAGGGAACAATTACCTCTTTTTTCCTGGATGAGAAACCTTTTTTGATGAGGTGTGCATGTAGAAGGATATCCTGACTACTGTGGCAAAGTGATTATCAATGGAGAGACTACTGTCCACCTGTGTCCCAAGGTCACTTATCACACTTTCGGTGTTAAGTAGACTACCACCTATGTGGTAGTTCATGGGTACAGAGTTTTTACCAAAAGGGATGGCAATGCACTTTTTGGCATTGAGCTTGAGGCCATGGCTTTGACACCAGGCATCTGTCTCAGTGAGGCCCTTTTGTAGGATGTCCACATTGTTAGGAGTTTTGATTATGGCTCCTAGTTTGCAGTTTCTGTGTAAGCCTGTACTTCAGAGAAGTAGATACCAAAAAGGAGAGGACTCAGGACTGAACCATGTGGTACTCCACTTGTAACTGGTCTGAAGTTGGATTTGGAGTCTGCTACTTTCAGTGTGGGTTCTGTCAGTGAGTCAGTTGGTAACCCATCTTGTGACATAGGAATTTATACCTAGTGTAATGAGTTTATCTATACTTCCAGAGTGGGGGGGGGTGTCAAAAGCCTTGGCGAGATCTAGATAGGCTGTGTGAACCACCTTACCCTTATCTATGGCTTTGGTGACTGCTTCAAAGAAATCTATCAGGTTTAGGAGACATAATCTGCCTTTTACAAACCCGAACTGGGTGGGGTCCAGAGTTTGGAGATTACCAGTGTCTTTGTTTATAAGTTCCATGATGATACATTCCATGGCCTTGCAGACCAGGCTCGTCAGGCTAAAGAGGCGGTAGTTCCTGGGGTCCGTGGTGGCTCCCCCCTTTGTGGAGTGGAATAACCATCGCTGTGTGCCATTCAGTGGGCACAAAGCCCGAGGAGAGGCTGTGATTGAACATGGTACTTAGGTGGGGTACCAGTTCATTCTGTAGTTCATGTAGAACACAGCCTGGGATGTTGTCAGGTCCTAATGATGCTGTGTTCTTGGCTTTGGAGAGTGTGTTTTTTTAGCTGTGCAGCTGTGATTATCGGAACTTTGCATTCTTCCAGTATAGAGATGGGCCCTTTAGGGGGTGAGATGTTGGTAAAGTTAGCACTGAACCTATCTGCCAGGGTGTTGGCAACATCAGTTGGTTCTGTATATTATAGGTTCAAACTGGGATTCTATTCCAGAACTGAGTAGAGCTGGGTTTGGACATCTGTTTGTAGCCCATGATCCTCTTGGTGATGACTCCTCTCGAGATAGAAAACCCTTTTCATGATAAAGTGGGCTATATAGAAGGTCTTTCTAACCACTTTGGCAACATGATTTTGCAGTCATCTGTGAACTTTGTCAGCCGGGATGCCACTTGTAACTGGTTTGGATTCGGACATGGCACTATTTATGATGCCGTTTCAAAACATCATTCTGGAGCTCATCAGCCTGGGACAAGGTTACATTCAGTTGGGATATTTAGTGCCATTGTGCTGTAACTCAGAGCAGATCTGAGTGTTGCTATTGAGATTGTTGACATAGTTATAGAATGCTTTGTGGTTGTCTTTAGAAACAGTGGTGATTTTGTTTTTGTAACTAGCTTTGGAGGATTTTATGAGGGATCTCAGCTTCTTACTCAGGCTGACCAAGGAGTTCCTCCAATCAAGGGATTTTACTCTTTTTTTGCAGCAATTTCTTTCTTCTGTTGTAGAGTTTGCTTATGGCAGGGGACCACCAGATTGGCTTATTTTTTTTGGAGGATAGCATCTTGGTTCTGTTAATGATAGCATGATCCATGCACTCATGTAAGTGCCTATAAAATGCATTTGTGTAGGATTCAGCAGTCGTACCTCTATTGTCCGTCTGGATGGGTGTCATGAAGTTTGCCACTTCTGTCTTAAGAAGCATGAAGTTGGCTTTGGAGAAATTTTTTGCAGTGGTTTCCCTAATGGCGGGTGGGTGTGGGATGTGGATGTCTAGGGTGATTAGCTTGTGGTCAGATCTAACCAACAAGAAATTGACCTCTGGTGTGGAACACTGGTAGCACCTGTTGGTAATGACCAGGTCTAGGATATTGCTGCCCCTGGTGTGGGTGTGGATAAGTTGATCTAAGGCGTTGGAATTTATGAATTTCAGAAAACGTTGAGAAAAAAAGTTGGTACATGAGTAGTTTTCCCAGTTAATGGTGGGGTAGTTGAAATCACCCATTATTAGGGTGTTAGGTTGTACCCTAATATTTTCCAGTGTATCAAGAAATGAGGAGTGGGGATCCTGGGGCATGGTGGGGGATCTGCAGCAAGCTACAATTTGGATTCTGGTCTTGCCAAGAGTTATTTGCACTTGGATAATCTCAGATGCATTATGCTGAGCAACTAGCCTGAAGGTATGGATATCCTTAATGAATATGGACACGTCTCCACCTTTACTGTTTCAGTACAGGTTAGGTGGCCGAAAGGTGTGATATGAATTATAGCCTGGTAATGCAGGGGTGCTCTCTGGAGGCTTGAACCAGGTCTCTGTCACTGCACAGATGTCGATGTTCTCCAGTTTAAGTAGTGCCTCGATTGAGTGCATTTTCAGGTTTAGACTTCTAGCATTGAGTAGCATTACCCTCAGATTTTTGCTTGCTTGTACCTGTTATGGTGGACAATTTGTCATTTGAGACTTGCCTAAAAAAGGCACTATAGGGGTGGCAAGAGCCTTAGCCAGTATCCGGAATCCCAAGGGCAACAGGTGCAGGCCATCTCTGACAAAGCATTGTGGTCTGTCGATCATGTCATCCCAAGCAGACAGATACTGGTTCCCTTTAAAATGACACCAGAAGCTTAGCCAATTGTTGAAGTCAATCATTTTGTCCTTGTACTATGGTATCATTCTGGGTGATGGCAGGATGCTACTCAGGGCTGGTGTCATACCTGCCTTGGCTACAAGATCGGAGAGCTCCTCTATGTCTCTTTTCATGTAGTCCAGGGAGGTACATCTCAAGTCATTCACACCAACATGGACAATGACAGAGTCATATTTGTACTTGTTGTGGAGTGACCTGAGTGCATGCTTTGTCATTGTTGTCAATATGATAGCTACCAGGGGTGGATGACTTCCTCAAGGATACTATTTTGTACTTTTTGGCCTTTAGTTTTAGTGCATAACTCTGACACCAGTTGTTTGTTTGTGTCAGCCCTTCCTGGAGAACATTTGTGTTGGTGGTGGATTCTATGACAGCTCCTAATTTGTAGTCATCTACAAATTTAGTCAGCCAGAGGTCAATTACATTCACCTTGAGTTCAGAGAAGTAAATGCCAAAAAGGAGTGGTACCAGAACTGATGCTCTGAGGGACCCTGTTTGTGACTGGCCACTTTGTAGAGGTGGACTCCCTAATTTTAACTTTCTGGGTCATGTCTGTGAGGCAGCTGGCTAACCACCAGACATACCTCTCAACCATACAGATTTTTGCAGAATGTCCAGATTTTGGCCTTATATTCAGTAAAGATTGAAGTTCAAAAATAATGACAGATGTTTGAGTTTTAGACTTCATATCCTTCATAAAATTCATGTTAATGTAAAACCTGTTATTCTATTAACTTTCTAAGTTTGTAAGAGCAATATTTAAAAATTCTATTTTTGGACCTTTATCCCACTTTATTCATGGCTTTGTCCAGATTTTTTGTTCTAAGAGGTTGAGAGGCATGCCACCGGGTGACATAAGGGTTTACACTTACCCTACTGAGTATGTCAACATGCCCAAGTGGGTATTGTGTGATATTTCTCGGTCAGATCAATGTAGTCAATGTGAGACATTTTGCCCTCACCCATTGCTTTGCTGACCTTCTCAAAGAAGTCCAGCAGGTTGAGTAGGCATGACCTGCTCTGACGAAACCAAACTCGGTTGAGTCCAATGTCTGGAGGTTTCCTATGTCATTACTAATCATTTCTATGATAAATATTTAATGGCTTTGCATGAGACTAGTGAGACTTATGGGTGTGTAGTTTTCAGAGTCTGTAAATGACCCAGTTTTGTGCAGAGTGGTGACTGTTGCTGTTCACCATTGATGTTTGCAGGCTGTTGTTAAACAGTGATTCCAGAGGCCCTGATAGGATATGTTTTATACTATTTAGAAGCCATATTTGAATATTTTCTGGGCCCATTGATGCAATGTTCTTGGCCTTAGAGCATTGAGGACCTGTTTCCTAGTGGTAGTAGGGGAGCTATATTTTATGGTATTTCCTGAGGGGAGGTTGATGAAGAGAGAAGTGTAAAGTTAGAGCTGAATTTGTCTGCCAGTAGGTTTGCTATATCTTACTGCTGGGTGTAGGTTGCTCCATTAAAATGAGCTCTGCACACAATTGTGCATTACCTTTGAGGTTGAGAACATAGCTAAAGAATGCCTTGTGGTTGTCCTTGGCCTCAGAGGTTAACTTTATCTCAGATGTGGTATTGGTAGAGTTTATCTTTCCTCTGGGTTATGTGTTTAGTTTGGTTAGAGTAGTTTTATCCTGCTGGGTGTTACACCTCCTAATTTTTGCAATGATTTTCTTTCTTCTGCTATTGAGCATACCGATGTTGTGATTCCACCAGGGTGGCTTGATTTTTGAGTTAGTTCAGTATTTATTCCTGGTGGGTACAGTTGCCAATATGCAGCTATTAACATACTTGTACAGGGTTTCTTTGAACAGTTCCACATAGGCAGCTATGTTCTTGAGTTTATGGAGGCTTGAAATTTTGCCAGGTTATCATTTAATATTAGGTTGTTAGCCATAGAATAGTTCCCAAACATTCCAGGGTTACCAGGGATTCCAGGTTTTATTTTTCTTCAAAGAAGACCATTTTGTGGTCTGACCTTTCCAGGGAGGACATTACACTAGGAGGTGTGCAGCACTCTTTTTTATTAGTGGGTACCAGCTTCAGTATGCTTACACCCCTGGTCTGGTGAGTGTAGGGTGTTGTTGTTTGCAAAATCCAGGAATCTCTGTACCTCCACATTTATTGTCATATACGATTCCCAGTTAATAGTGGGATAATTAAAGCCAACCACTAATATGGCATTGGGTTGGATGGTGTTTCCACTAAGCCTAAATACATGTTATGCGTTTCCTGGGTCATACTATGGAACCTATAGCTTGAAAGAAAGTGGTATGGGATTTTGCTTCAGGTAATTTGAATGTGGAGAAGCTCAAGTGCATCATCCTGTTTGACCATCCTTGATATATATTTATTTTTGTTGTAAATTAAAAAATCTCCACCTTTAGTCCCTGTCTGTGTAGTACACTGCTGGTGTGCTTTTCAGGGCTTTAAACTATGTCTCAGTGACTGCACAGACATCAGCATTTTCTAGGGTGAGGAGTGCATGTATGGAATGGAGTTTCTTGTTTAGGCTCCTAGCACAGAGCAGTAACACCTTTAGATTTTCTTGGTTTTGATTTGCTATGTAGGAAGTACTTTCAGTTTGGCATTGCCTAAAAAGGCACTATGGGGTGACAGTTTTGTTTGCCAATATTCAAAAGTCTAGATGGGAGAGGTGAAGACCATGTCTGACATAGCAGCATGGTCTGCTGACCATCTCCTTCCATGCTAACAAATAATGCACCCAATTAGAATGATACCAGAAACTAAGCCAAATTATTAAAGTTAGTCATCTTCTGTTCATAACCCCTGGTGGTGGTGCTGCGGTAGCATTGTCACCTCACAGCAAGACGCTGTCCGGTTCGTTTCTCAGCTAGAGTGTCTTCTGCATGGAGACATGCGTGAATGGGAGTACCTTCATTGAAGGTTGTGCATCAGGCCTTGCAAGCTGATATGTAAAAATCAACTGCCAATCACTAGCAGACCTGATTTCTGCTGCGACTCCTAACCGGGAAAAGCCAAAAGACACAAGCAGTCATCTTCTGTTCATATTGAGGCATCAACTTTGGAGACGGTAAAATGTTGCTCATTGCTAGCGTCATACCAGCCTGGGACGTATATTCAGAGAGCACCATGATGTCTCTCATCATATAGTCTATGGAGGTATGTCACAGGTCATTTACATCCAAATGGACTATGACTGAGTCATACTGGTACTTGTGGTCCTGTGTGCATGAGTAATGTGATGGATCCTAGTCCCTGATAAGCAACTGACCATGACTTTCTCTTTACTCAGCCTGGTGAGAGGGATATCAGTGTGTCTCATGATGGAGTCTCCAATGACCAGAATATTGGATTGTGTGGTGGCTTGCCTTATGGGCTTAGAAAGTGGCTGTAGCATAGTGGTACTGTCATGGTTTAGCACATAGAACAAGCTCGGTTCGAACCAGGGAACCATGTTGGCTAGGCTTACTTAGGCCCTTGGGCCGATAGCCTAGTACCTACCAATGAACCTATACCCATTTATGTCAAGCAAAGTTCCTCATTAGCACTCTTCAAGAAAAATCTTGATGAGTGGATGGGAAATAGGAAATAGTAGTGTTGTCGCTCACAGTTAGACATTGCCCATTCGATTCTCAGTTAGAGCGTCATCTGTGTGGCAACATGTGTGAATGGGCGTTCCTTCATTGAAGGTTGTGCATTAGGCCCGGCAAGCCAGCATGTAAAAATCTACTGCCAATCATTAGCGGACCGGAGTTCCGCTGTGGCGACCCCTAACTGGGAAAAGCCGAAAGACACAACAACCCTGGGGATCATTTCTGTGGCTCTGCTCGACAGGGGCACAGGAAAATAACTTTCTTGGGTGGCGTAAGCCAGGGAACCTTGTTGGCTAGGCTTACTTAGACCCTTGGGCTGATAGTCTAGTACCTACCTATGAACCAATACCCATCTATGTCAAGAAGTAGAGGCTCCATGAGATCTGACTGTATGTGTTGATGTAGGTGTTGGTTTGAAACAGTCAAATGGCAGATGGTGCTAGCAAACGGTTCCTCCAACAGTAAATCCAAGTTAAAAAGCAAGTAATGGAGGTTCCAGACCACGTCTGTAGAGCACATAAAACAGTTTAATAAAATAAAATAAAAGTCAAGTACCAGGTGAGCGCTTTAGTGGCCTAAGCCACTTCATCAGACAACACAAGAATGCTGCTGTGCAAGATTTATACTCAGTGCTACAATCAATTTTACAATTAAGTATGCAAATCATCCTCCTTTGAACAGATTTAAAGTCACACAATAATAAATAAATAAAAACCATGACATAAAGAGCTAGTCAGCCCATCATAGCTACACACTTCTGTAAGTCCCTACCCATCATTATTGGTTTGATATTAATTTTATCATTCAGGCCTTTTCCCATATTAACCCACAGTCTTATGATCCATTCCAATTCCTTAGTTTCGACTTTGATTTTAACATCTCCCCCTCTACTATTAATCTGTACCCTAACTATTGCTAAAAATTTAAACACGTGGATCATAAGGCTACGGGCTTATATGGGACAATGCCTAAATGATAAAATTAATATCAAACCAATATTGATGAGGAGGGACTTACAGAAGTAATTATGTTGAGTATTATTGGACCTGGGAGGGTGACCTAATGGTTAAGGTGTTTGCCTTACAAACACAAGGTGCAGGGTTTGAGTCTCCCAAGGGATAATTAGCTAGGCTTAAAATGGCTCGCAAGGGCAGTTAGCTTAGTATGAACCTATACTTGACCTTAGTGTAGTAACTTGGAAGTGTTCTGTGTAGGTTAACAATTTAGGTATCATTTAATATGGCCCTTTGCATTGCTAGATTATTGATTGTAAGTAGGTTATAACCAAGTTTCATGTTTGGTAGGATATATATGGTGTATGTATTTGTATTTGTGTATATATTTATGTATGTAGGAATATGTTTTTAAGATAGCCATTATCATTTGTTCAGTCTCATATGTCTTATATATGCAGGAATACGTGTTTAAGAATGTCAGTTATCATTACTTGTTTATTTTTATGAATATGAATTTGTATGGAGTGTATGTGTATGTTAACATTATGGGCATATTTTTATGAGACATATAGGAATGTTGATACATGGTAGTGTGTAGATATGATAGACTGACCTGCTTTTTATGTCATGGTTTTTATTTATTATTGAGTGACTTTAAATCTGTTCAAAGGAGAATGATTTTCATAATTAATTGTGTAATTGTTTGTAGCACTGAGTATAAATCTTGCAGAGCAGCATTCTTGTGTTGTCTGATGAAGTGGCTTGGCCCACGAAAGCGCTCACCTGGTACTTGACTTTTATTTTATTTTATTAAACTGTTTCATGTGCTGTACAGCTGTGGTCTGGAAGCTGCTTTACTTGCTTCTTGTTTTGAAAGCATGCATTCAGGGCTGCTGAGGGTATTTGTTATGTGTAATTTGTCTTGGATGCCTTTGGACTTTAGGAAGGTTACATTTAAGTGTCTTAGCATATGTGGGTCTATATGTCTGCTTTGAATTTTGTGTGATGGGTGCAGCATATGTACTGCTGACAACCTTATTGACATTAGGAGTACTTTTATGAGAGATCTTTGTGTCCAGTGACATTGGGCCGGATTCACAATGGCTTGCACAGAGTCTAAGAGTAGAGTAAGACTCCATGCAGCCATCATGTCTGACGAGCGATCCAGGAACAGCCTGCAGGGGCATGCAAGAGAGCTCCTAAAATGGCTCTTACACGGACAGGGCTGGGATATGCAAATTACCTCAATTGCAGGCGAAAGGCATGCAAATGAGGTAGATTTGCAATTCAGGAAACCCGAACCTGTCCGAGTAAGAGCAGTGTTATTTGCAGAAATGTACTCAGTTGACAACTGAGTACCATTCTGCAAATAGCAAAACGGAGCCATGACAGCTCCAAATAAAAGTTGCATCCAGTGCAGGAAGCATGCCAATGGCCAAATATATGGCCATTGGAAATGTTTCCTGATGCAATATGAAAATAAAAATAATTATTTTTTTTCTCCGATTTCCGATGTTTAAGCGGAAAACTAAAAATTAAAACCCACAAATGTGGATCTTATTTAAATTGTTAATGTGCAATGCAAGGGAATGGCAGGCTGAAGACAACATGGCCACCAAGTAGAGTTTGCTAAGGGGGGAAGCTCAGTCTAAGAGATGTAACCAAGCATCAGTAGGCAATCCTATGTAAATGAGTGTTAGGACAGTGAATCACAAGTTTACATAGCAAATGAGGACAGTCAGTGGAGTGTAGGAGTAGGATAAGGGGAGTAACAGAGTAGAAGATAGGTGACATCACGAGGGGGGTATGTATGAAAGAAGTGAAGCTCATTGGAGCAGAGTGGCATGTGTCTGCTGTCATTTACACATCATGGAAAGAGGTGTGTCAACAGGTAGGCTAGGGAAAGGCAAGAAATGGAAGGTGTACGCCGTGGATAACACCAAAGTTTCTTGCTGAGCGTGCATGCATGCATGTGCGCACCTGTAAACCCGAGTAAGACAGAGTGCGCGCGTGTAAGTGTGAGAGCGCACGTTTAAGCCAGAGTAAGCATGTATAAGGTTGTTTAAAGAGTTCTAAGCGCGTTTGCACTGGTGTGAGCGCGTTTTAACCCAAATAAGCAAGTTTTAGTCCGTGTAAGCATGTGTGAGCGCGTGTTAGCAGCTGTGCGTGTGTTTGCGCTTGTGTGCGCGGCGCTCCCCCTGACGAAACAGAAAGGAAAAAGGAAGCACAACAAATAGTAGGAAGCTACCAGGGAGTACTAGCAGAGCTAGCAGGTGAAAACAATCAGAATCAGGTGATTACACAGGTAGTACACTAGCCCAGCCCAGCCTAGCACGTAAAATTCTGCAAACAACAGTCCATTATGTTTCTAACAACAGACACTGCAGTAAGCTAATGGAAGTGAAAACTGAAAAATATTTACTGAGACAAAGAAATGTTAGGGGCTGCCATTGCTGTTATAAGGCGACATATGCAACATGCTGAGGGTGGTGACAATGGAAATGCTGCTGGACAACCCACAGTGAGGAGACGGAGAAGAGTGTACAGGCCCAGGGTAACCTACCAGGGGCTGCATGAGCTGGAGATAGTGGAGCACTATAGAGTGGACAGAGACCTCCTGCAGCAAATTGTTGAGCTGTGCAGGCCATACCACACACACAGAACCAACAGAGTGGAACCCATCCCAGTGGAAACCAAGGTATGTGTTGGCCTAAGAATATTAGCAACAGGTACCTTCCAGAGACCAACTGGTGATATGATGGGGATATCACAGGCATCAGCATCCAGGGTACTGCACCAGTTCCTGGATGCCATGTCAGCACATGTCGGTGATCATGTATATTTTCCCAATTCCCATGAGGTATTGGCCAGCAATATGCGTCTCTTCCAGCAAATAGCGGAATACCCTGAGGTAGTGGGTGCAATAGACTGCACGCACATACGCATCAAAGCACCAGCTGGCGAGCGGGGTAGGGTCTACTTCAACCGCAAGGGATTCCCCTCCATCAACTGCCAGGTCATGTGTGATGCCCAGGACATAATACTGAATGTGTGTGCAGGCTGCCCTGGAAGCTACCATGATTCCCATATCTGGCATCTGATGCAGTTGTACCAGACATTTGCCAATGGGGACATCCCACATGGTCACCTAGTGGGGGATGCTGGCTATGCACTGGAGCCGTGGCTGATGACACCCATCAGAAACGCACACACACCTGAACAGGAATGCCATAATGAGGCACATGCACAAACACGTAATGTAATAGAGCATGTGTTTGGTCTGCTCAAGTCATGGTTCCGGTGCCTGGACACATCTGGTGGAGCCTTGCAGTACTCACCAACTACATGTACCCAAATTGTCATGGTATGTGCTATGCTACATAATATGATCCTGTGAAAACAGCTGCAGCAGGACCAGCATAGGCCTGGGCCAAACAGCCCCCCACCATTGCCAAGGCCATCACAGGCAGAGTGTGACTCAGAGGAGGAACAACCTGAGCCTGCCCCAGTAGGCAGAAGGAGGCATGCCCAGTATGCTTTGGCCTTGGCAAAGAGGCAATGCATAGCACATACATTGGCTCAGTAGGAACTCTGGAAATGATACCTAACCTCTGACTCGCACATATAGTAAAAGGGATGGCTAAGTTGACACTACCTGCTTTCAAACATTTACAGGGAGTGTAGTATGTGCATTCGACATAGGCAGCCCTGCAGCACCACCTAAGGCATGATTGCCATGTGTTAAGCAATATAAAGCAGTGCTAAACAACATTTACCACTATGTAGTATATGCAAACAAAATCACACACACCAACTAGCACAACTGTGGTCAATGTTGAGTAATATTGGGCAACGTCCAGCAATGTTGGGTGAATATTGAGCAATGTCAGACAAGCCTGGTCTAAGTAGGGCATAGCTGAACAAAAGCCAACATGCTCATATTTGCTTAACTGGCCCTTAAGCAGTCTGGTCTGCTCAGTATGAAAATATAAAGCAGTGATGGGCCTGGAACCCAGGATACTGTGCACTACAGCCAAAGTACTGAACCACTAAACCATGACAGCATTGCAGTGGTCAGCCTGTATGAAGGAATGTTGATAAGTCTATGCAAAGTATCTCATGGAAACCCTGCAGGCACAGCATAATCCCTGTCGAATTATGACACAAAGGTGAGTCCTGCAGTAAAAACAGAACCTGACTTCCAACACACACAGTATAAATGTTAATATTGGTCATGTTCACACACATCAACAAATGTAGTGGACCTCAGATAGCAACATACTGAAAGGTCATACTGGGCATGCTCACACACTTGAATAAATGAGACAAATGTCAGGCAACAAAACACGGAAAGCCTGAACTGGGCATGCTCACACACTTAGGCCATGTCTGAGTACAGCAGTGGGCCACGCATATCTGGCAGTTGCATGTGTTAACCCAGGAACCTGTCACTATCCAACAATCCGCCCTGTACACACAGTTATATGAAAACAGACACATCTATAATATAGTGGAACCCTGTCATAATCAAATATGTTCTGCAGATACTGAAGTTGTTCATAGAAACTGGTAAAGCAAAGATGATAAAGACCTGCAAACAGTATCAACAATAAACATTGTGCATCCTGAACATTAGCATAGGTTCAGAGGTCGATACTAGGCTATCTGCCCTAGGGCATGTACAAGCCTAGCCAGAGTGTGTTTGGCATTTGCAACCCTGTCAGATTACTACACTGTGTGTGTGAATAGTAGGTCACACAAGATAGCCCATGTATGTTTAGGCTAGTGTGCCTCTGTCTAGCAGGGACACAGAAGATATCCCAGGGGTAAACATACGATCACCCATACAGTCATCAAGATGTCTCCTGTAGGTGGTCAGTGGGTGGCTCTGCCTATGTGAAACTGGGATTACAATCTGGAGTGAGTGGAGCCTCTGGGATAAGAATCTATCCCTCCAGCATGTCCTTAACATCTGTGCTGAGGTATACATCCCTGGAGTGTGTAGCTCCAAGGGAGTCGGATATCCTGAGGTGGAGCATGTCCAGTAATTCTGGGTTGGGTATATCTGTAAACAACAGGCACACATCATATTCGAGTAGGTGGTAAGTGACTGAGTAGAGCTGGAGTTACTGCATCCGAACTGTGCAGGGCATCTGTGTGAGTCCCTACATCTGCTTGGTGAAGAACCTCTGTGGCCAGTACAGTTGCTGCAGGTGTCGGGTAAGGTACACCCCAAATGTGGCATTGTAACCAAGCATGGTTGTGATGAGTACAGGGGCACAATGACCTCACTCGATCTAGATGTGAAACCATATGGGATAAGGTGGCCCACATAGAAGGTGTGTCCAACCACTTTGGCAACGTGAATGTCAAAGGTGACAGTACGAACAAGTCATGTCCCCAAACACCTAACAACTCCTACCATATGTAATGGAGTACTACCTATGTGGTAATGTGTGGGCATGTTGTTATTCCCAAAGGGGATGACTATGCAACTAATGGCATTTAGCTGTAGGCCATGGCTCAGGCACCAGTCATCCATCTCTGTGAAACCCTGTTTGAGTATGCATGTGGCAGCTGGAGAGTTGGTCATGGCACCCAGTTTGCAGTCAAGTGCAAACATGTTCAGCCATATTCCCCCTGTGGTAGCCTGTATGTCAGACAAATATATACTGAACAAGAGAGGTCCCAGGACCAAGCCGAGTGGGATGCCACATGTAACTGGTGTATAGTCAGACATGGCACCTGCTATTCTGACCATGTGGGTGCTTTCCCTGATCCAGATAGCAATCCATCGTGTGAGATATGTGTCCATATCGACGCTGGCGAGCCTATGCATAATGGCCCAGTGGGTTATTGTGTTGAAGGGTTTTGCAAGGTTCAGGTAGGCTGTGTGGACAACCGTCCCTATGTTGATGGACCTGTTAACCATTTAAAGAATACAATCAGGTTCAAGAGGCAAGATCTGCCCACAACAACGTTGAAATGTGTAGGACACAGTGTCTGTAGGCTCCCGATGTCTATGTGTATGAGTCCCATGACAATACGCTCCATAGCTTTGCAGAACAGGCTAGTTAGGCTTATAGGGCAATATTGTCTGTGGTCCGTTGTTGCACCAACTCTGTGGAGTGGGACCACTGTCACTGTATGCCATTCCTTGGGTACATATCCTGTAGTAACTCCGATATTGAACAGTGATGTAATGTGAGGGTTACGTCTGTCATGAAGCTCATGTAAGATGCAGGCCGGGACACCATCTGGTCCCATTGATACTGTGATGTATGCTTTGGGGAGGGCAGCACTCACCTGTTACTGTGTGATGTCAGGGAGGTTATACTCTGTTGGGATGGATAGTTGCTCCTTAGGGGAGATGGGGGGAGACATCTGCACTGAACCTGTTTGCCAGGACGTTGGCAATGCCAGTGGGTTCAGGGTACGTTTAGTCAGTATGCAGTAACTCACAGCATATCAGTGAGTGTCCACCCAGGTTCCTGACATAACTGAAGAAGGCCGTGTGATAGTCCTACATGTCTGGTGCAATTGTTCGGTAGAAGCGGTCCTTAGAAAAGTACATGAGTGATTGTAGCTGTCTGCTAGTACAGATCACAAATGCCTTCCCAGTCTGGGATTGTGCTCTATCATGTAGTAGCATCCTCCTGACATTGTACAGCTTATTAATGGTTGGGGTCTACCAGATAGGTCCCCTGCCATTGGAGTAGTGAGTCCTGTTGTTATTTGGGATAGCACAATCCATGCAGTCCACTAGGTGTCCATAGAATGTGTATGTAAAGGATTCAGCAGTGTGAGCCGTATTTGCCACTGTCTCAGGGTCTCTGAAGGATACCACCTTACTATGGTGAAGTGAGAAGTTGGCTCATGAGAAGTTCACCAAGATTACCCAGGATGGGTGTGTGGAGGGTATATGTATGTTCAGTGAGATACATGTATGTTCTGACCTTACCAATGAGGGGTATATCGCTGGTGTGGAACATAGAGTCCCCATGTTGGTGATGATCAGGTCCAATATGTATCCCCCCTTGTGGCTGTGCTGACTGGTTGTGCCATAGCATATGAGTCTACAAATTGTAGCGACTGTTGAGTCAGGGTGTTGGGGCTTGAGTAGTATACCCAGTCAATATTTGTGTATATGAAGTCACACAATATAATGGTGTTTGTGGAGACCTTCATATTCTCCATAGTTCCCATGAAAGCCGAGTGTGGTTCCTGAGTTTGGGAGGGTGGTCTGTAGCAGGCAACAGACTGAAAGGCAGTTTTGCACAATGGTAGTTGTATATGTATGGTCTGTGATGCTTTGTGCAGTGCTACTAACCCGGAGGTGTGTGTATCTGTGAGGTATACGGATACTCCCTCTAATTGTGTTGTCTGTTCCAAGTCTTGTTGTCAGAAAGCATGGTATGAAACATAACCTGGTAGTGCTGGTGTGCATAAGTGAGCCTGAACCAGGCATCTGTTAGTGCACAGATATCGCTATCTTCCATACTGAGGAGAGTCCTGAGTGGCCGCAATATGAAGGTAACACATCTGGTGTTGAGCAGCATTACCCTTAGTTTCATTTAACCTGTAATGTCTATGGAGGTGGGTTTGTCTTTTGAGCCCTGCTTAAAAAAGGCACTATGGTGGTAGCAAGAGCCTTAGCCAGCATTCGAAAGTCCAAGGGTGACAGGTGCAACTGTCCATAGTGAAGCTACGTGGCATGTTGAGCATGTCACCACAGGCTGACAGACATTGTATCCCCTATGAATGAAACAAATTTGTTAGGCAACTGTTAAACGTGATATGTGTGTCTGTATACTGTGACATCATAATTGGTGAGTGTAAGATGCTAGACAAGGTCAGGGTCATACTGGCCTGGGCTGCATGATCAGAGTGTTCCTCCATGTATCATGTCATGTGGTCCAGGGAGTAACGTCTGAGGTTTTACGCAGCATTATGGACAATGATGGTGCCAGTCCTGTACTTTCTTTGGAGTGACCTGACTGCCTGTGTTATGTGGCAGATCCTGTCACCCGACAGACAGCCCAAAGTGACTATTCCCTTGTTAGGTCTGGTGAGTGGTACGTCAGTGTGTCTGACAATAAGTGCCACCTGCTACAAGTGCATTAAGTGTGTTGTTTAGCCCGAAGGGCAGTGACTGTGTGGCACACTGACATTGTGAACTATGTGATATGTGGGTATTGTAGTGGGTTAGCAGTTGTGTGTGTGTGTCTGCTTTGGAGGTCTCTGCTGCTTGGGCAGAGTACATTTACAGCATCCGAGTATGTCTGTGTGCGATAATGTGGTTTGAGTGCTGTCTCTAGAGGATATGTGAGACTGATATGTGGTGTGTGTGGTTACCTTCACCACCTGATAGACTGTGCCAGTCATGGGTCGAGGGAGTTCATCACCCTGTATGTTTATATAGGTGCATCTCACACATATATCTGAGTTTGTCGGGAGGATGAGAGGGTTGTCTGTGTACATGAGGCAGATGTGACATTGCATCAATATCACAATATCCACCAGCTGGACTGGAGAGTACACACGAAACCAACCCCTGGACATGCCAGAATATTATGATGACATACTCTGTAGCCTGATCACAAAGGATCAGTAGGGTGTTAAGTGTGTAAAAGAGTATAACGGATTAGTGCTCATGTTCGTTGGTGTTTTGTAAATAGTAGCTGAGAAGGAGTCCAGACTGAATCATGACACCTCCTTCAGCTATGTCATAAATAGCAATGTACACCCATATATGTCCTGAGTCAGGGCCAATTGTACCTGACTGACAATGCCGACATCCTGACAGACAGGCCCATATATACATACCCACCTCCCACTGACAATAGTCCATATCATCATACCAGGAGATATCACATGTAGAATGGATAAGCAGCTACCCCCACTGCCAAAAGCATGGCAGCAAGTGGAATACATTGAGTCCCAATATGTGTCATGCACAAACTACAGAACAAACAGATCCTGCACCTGAACAGTCAGCTGAGCCTCACCCCCTACACAGGATGTGGAACCGTTGAATGTGTCACAGCTACATATGGCACTCCCCACAAATGTTGGTGCACAACACACCATGGGAAGTCAAGTCCAGTACGCCTATGAAGTCTGATCTGCAACGTCATGGAGTCCATCATGGTTACAGTTATAAACAGAGCTATTGGAAGCTGACATGCACACAACCCTACCAACTGTGGTATGTTCATGTGCGGCTCATGGTTCCCAAATATGCTAGACTGTTTGCAAGGCAGCCACCCAGGACATACATCAATGAACACATCTACACATGTGTCATTGAATAGCCCTTTATCAACATCCCAGACACATGTAGTATCCACAAAAACCAACAAGCTGTGCATAAATATGTGTTGACATATGATGGAATGTCAATGTGTCCACAAATAGATCACACAAGGTAAGGATTATGAGGTCTTGTTCAAGCTGTTGACACCTGCTGACCCACATGGACCATTCCTGGAATGGCATAAAACAAAGTGTACACACATCACCATGTCCAGTCTGATGATGTCACCATCCTATAAATACAGCAGGAGAATGGAAACTAGCCAATAAAGCAAATAGCACGCTGTGTTAATGCATCTCTCTCTAATATCATAACATAGTTAGGTAGGGGTTTGAATCCTGCAAACAGTGAGTGTATGTGGGTGGGGGTATGTGTGCAGTTTCCTTTGAGAGGTGTTTCCTTTTTGGAGACTGGGAAAACTCACTAAAAGAGGTACATTCCTCTTTGGAAAGTCTGATGATGTCACCATCCTACAAATACAGCAGGAGAAGGGAAACCAGCCAGTAAAGCAAACAGCACGCCGTGTTAATGCTTCTCTCTCTAGTATCATAACATAGTTAGGTAGGGATTTGAATCCTGCAAACAGTGTGTGTGTGTGTGTGGGGGTGTGTGTATATGTGTGCAATTTCCTTGGAGAGGTGTTCCCTTTTTGGAGACTGGGAAAACTCACTAAAAGAGGTACATTCCTCTTTGGAAAGTCTGATGATGTCACCATCCTACAAATATAGCAGGAGAAGCACAACCACCAAGTAAAACAAATAGCACACCGTGTTAATGTGTCTCTTTCTAGTATCATAGCATAGTTAGGTAGGGGTTTAAATCCAGCAAACGTTGACTGTGTGTGTGTGGGGTGTATGTGTGTAATTGCCTTTAAAAGGATTGCCCTTTTTGGAGACTGGGAAAACACGCTAAAAGGGGTACATTCCTCTTTGGAAAGACTGATGATGTCACCATCCTACAAATACAGCAGGAGAAGAGGAACCACCCACTAAAGCAAATAGCATGCCATGTTAATGCATCGCTCTCTAGTATCATAACATAGTTAGGTAGGGGTTTGGATCCTACAAACACTGACTGTGTGTATGTGGGGGGGGGGTGTGTGTATGTGTGCAATTGTCTTTGAAAGGAGTGCCCATTTTGGAGACTGGGAAAACAAACTAAAAGAGGTACATTCCTCTTTGGCAAGACTGATGATGTCACCATACTACAAAGACAGCCAGAGAAGGGAAACCACTCAGTAAAGCAACTGACGCACCGTGTTAATGCATCACTTTCTAGTATCATAACACAGTTAGGTAGGGGTTTGGATCTTGCAAACATTGAGTGTGTGTGTATGGGGCGGGGTATGTATGTAATTGTCTTTGAAAGGAGTGCCCTTTTTGGAGACTGGGAAAACACACTAAAAGAGGTACATTCCTCTTTGGAAAGACGAATGATGTCACCATCCTACAAATACAGCCGGAGAAGGGAAACTACCCAGTAAAGAAAATAGCGCGCCATGTTAATGCAGTGTTCTCTAGTATCATAACATAGTTAAGTAGGGGTTTGAGTCCTGCAAAAGCTGACTGTGTGTGTGTTACAGTTGGTCAATGTAGTGTGGGTTTTGCTTTTACTATGGTATGACATAGTATGATTACAACGGTAAGTGCATTGCACACATCAGGTATCTGCGTGGCAAATATATATGTGTGCATGTCCCCTCAATCAGTACATAGGTGTGAAGCCTGCATACTACATGAATACATTTGTTTCCATTGAGAGGTTGTGCTGCTGCTTCTCAGATCGTAGGTCACATATGTATGTATGTGACAAGGCCATCCACTGTCGTGTTCTGTGGCCAAGGTCATCTGTGGCACACACACCCATGACAGTTACTTAAGAGTAGTGTGAGTGAGGGTATATGCCTTGGGTATATGTCAGACATGTTCATACACAACAAAGACTGCCAATAATGGACAGTCTTTATAGGTGTACAACTGCCTTGTGGATATGCATTCAGGCCTCTAATGTCTTATGTGATACACCTTGGGATTCCACAATACCTATGGATATGTGGATACCAAGGGACACATGACATAACATGAGGCTGTATGTACACAGCGGTACCCAACATACATGTTGAGGGCTACCACCTGTGTGGTACTGACGGGATAGTATGTATAGTACATGAGAATGACTATGCCATAGTCAGCTTACTGCTATACAGCATGCATCAGACAACAGGTATCTGTCTGTATGATACCCTTGTGTAGGATATGCGTCCCATCCAGAGAATGCATTGTAGGCCAATGCATGCATTTCCAGATTTGGATGGACACATCCCTAGTGTGTTTGCATGTACCTAAGGGGGCTATATGCCAAACAGGTGTGGTCACAGGAATGGGTGGCGGTCATTACCACTGGTTAGTGTTATAGTGTAGCACTGGAAGGATCCAATTGTTACTGAGTTCCCTACGACTGCGTGTCATTTGTCAGGACATCATCCAATGATTGCTTATAGTGATGCTGGTGAGGTTGTGTATACTACCAGACCACAAATCATTGACAGATATTAACGGTATCACCCACAGCATAGTGTCAACCCATGTCATACACATGCCTACCCATGTTAGTACATAACTATAGTAGAATGCATACTGGCCATTGAAAGATACTATGAGATGTTAACAATGTGAATGACAGGGTATGCCACACGTCCCATGTGTCCACTATGCATGTACATGCAGACAGTGCGCACCCACCATGTTCACAGATGTACACTTGCTAATCTGTACTGCACACATCACGCACGTACTGTCCACTCACTAACACATGCTGGCAACACATTACACTTCAGCCAAGTGGCACGTGGGTGGACAATACATACTCAGACCTAACAGTGGTGTAAGCAATGCTACATTGAAATTCAGAGCTTTGATGCATAATGTCTGCTCAGATATACCTACAAGGATGTCATTACAATTCCTTGTTGACAACTTTCTATTATTGCTACACTGCTATAGTGTCACCCTGTGCATCAGCACCATGTTAGCCTGTTCCTCCGTCAATGTTGCAGATGACAGGAGGCGACACAGGTATCATCATATGCACAGGGCGTTTTGTTGTTTGCCAGAGCCTGACATTGACCCATCCAATCAACAAGTGTGTGTGTGTGTGTGTGTGTGTGTGTGTGTGTGTGTGTGTGTGTGTGTGTGTGTGTGTGTGTGTGTGAGGGACAACAGTACAGCATGGGCCAATGTTGATGTAATGTGTGTGTGTATGTGTGAGCCCTAGTTGTTTGGTTAATGTGTGTGTGTCTGCATGCACACAGATCCACCATGTGGCTGCCATATACGGTAGTTTGTGGGACAGCCACAGACTGTACCTGCTAGGCTGTACAGATCCCTGTCTCCAGCCACAGACACAGTACCTGTGCCTGGCAGGGGTGCTACGGACAGTATCGCGTACCAACCCTGACTGGGTACTGTCATCAGAGGAAGAGGTATGACGACTGGACCCATGTCCCTGCTGGGACTGGCCAGAGCCACGTGCACGTGGTCTACTGGGATGGTCAATGGACAGGCCAGCTGGTACTGCCACTACGGGAGCGGCTGTGAACTGTGGGCCATCTGCGACCACTGCCAGCTGTTGCTGTTGCTGGCATGTGTCCGCGTCGACGTCGCAACCGTCCCACACGGTCTTGGCTCATGAAAGACATATTGTGAAGGGCATCTAATGTCTCCCCCAACATCTATCAATGACCTCGGTGTAAGTCCGGATGGCACCGGCAAGGTCACGTATGCTGTTATTGATAGCGGTGTAATGAGCCCTCTGCTCCCTAAGTCCCTGCCTGGTGTACCGTTCCATACGTGCCTGAGCCTGCATTACAACCCAGAACATACTGGACGTCATAAGACCTGTGAGGGCACGCCTGCCAGGGGCAATACGACCAGCGGTGCTCCTCCGAGAACCCCTGGACCACCGCCTATGTGGTACCATTCCAGGAATACGGCTATGGCTGCTGTGAGGGATGCAAGTGCCATGGATATCACACTCTCCTGGTCAATGCCAACTGTATGCTGTCCCTCGCCTATGGCCATTGGTGGTGAAGGATGCATTGACAGTATGAGTGTGCGCATAGATGGGGTTGAATGCTGTGTACTGTCGGCTGACGGACCAACGACAGACCCTGTCAAACCTTCCTGTGCCAAAATACATGTCTCATCATCACCACTATTCGTGGCAGTGGCTTCAGGTTGCCTGCTGCTTTCGCCAACCCCTAACTCAGCACCTGTGAGAGGAAGACAGGAAACACACTTTACGGTCTGCACATGCACACATGCACACATGCACACATGAACACATGCACACATGCACACATGCATACACGCACACATGCACACATGAACACATGAACACATGCACACATGCACACATGAACACATGCACACATGCACACATGCACACATGACCACATTAACACTAATAAACTCCTCACTACAGCACATACACACACACACACACACACACACACACATACACACACACACACACACACACACACACACACACACACACACCAGCAATCCAACACATACTCTATAGTGGGTGAAGGTGGGTGTCTGTATCACAAGGTAAACAGTCACCACACACGTGTCAGCATGCAGAATATGTGTTGCACAAGACCATGCAGTGCAAGTGTAGACACCCCTATTTAATGACAGTATACATGGCTTTGATGCAACTGTGTAGTTGTTCAGTGATTGGCTACACCCTGGAACACAATGTGTACATGGACACAACATTGCTGTGCAGATATTATCAGTTCTGCAATGCCCTGTGCACCATCACTCACAAGTATACATGCCATGGCTGCATGTGTTATCTGTGTGACACATAGATATCCATGTCTGAGTACAGTGTCTGTGTCCATAGCAGATAATAGTGGGCACGGGTGTAGCACATGCATGCTATGTACACATACAGGATGTGTGGTGCATGTTGACGTGAAGGAATCCCAATGCTCGACATGGCCAGTGTACAGTGGTTATTATGAGTGTGGGACATATTGCAGATATGTCGGTGCCAGACATGGCATGGCATGCTACACGACTGCAACATTAAACACCACACATACCCAATGTGTGTCAAGTGACCTATACACCCACTAGCATTCCAGGACATATACGTGACTCTTTGTTTGGATGGCGACTGCTGTGCATATTGTGTATACTGGCATATGTAAGCACACACACAACATGCTATGCATATTGTGTATAGGTGCATATGTTTGCACACACACAACATTGAGGTGCAAAGCAAAGACTGCCATTAGTAGTACTGTCACTGTAACTGGATGGGGTATAGTACCCTGTGCCATCATCAACATGCATCTTGTGGTCACTCACAGCTACTAATGTGTGCAAGACCACTGCCTAGAATGCAGTACCTAAACGGCAGTGCCGTGGCTACGTTCACAATTACACAGCCACCTTGTACATGGGTGTGTGAGGTGCCCAATAGGGAGCATTGCCTAACATGACTGTGTTATGTGTTGCAGAGTGTTGCACAGCCCCATGATAGGCCACTACCCCTGAGGTACATCATGTGTGTGTGCATGACATGTGGGATACTGAAGTGTGACCTTACAGTGGGTGTGTGGTAATGCCAAATGTAGCATGTTTTCGTGTACTGCGTATGATACACGTGTTCTGTTGTGTACAGCTGTAGAAACTATGCATATCCAATGTGCAGTACAGTGTTGCCACAATTGTGTCTGCTGCACTGTGCATTGCATGTGATTGAGGCAGCTACTGACTTTACTGAGATGATTGATGTCTCACAGCAAACATGCACAGCATGCATTATGTTTAGGTGTGTTACGTGTACATGGCCTACACCTCACCTATGACATGCACATTTCATTACCAATATTAAAGTGTTAACACACTCACCAGCATGTATCGTCTGCCCTGCTGTCACACCAGAGGGACCTACAAGAATATGACACAGTTTGTCAGTGGCTACAACTGTGGCATTGCTACTGTGAGTGTGCTAAACGACAGTGGAAGAACAGTCAACAGTCACAGGTGTACGGATACTATTCCAAATATCAATATTGCACATGATAGGCAGCACAACTGCTAAACACACAGTACACATCTCACATATGCATATTCTAACAACACAGGTAATGGTAGTCTACAGCTAAGGCATATTACCTGCACGCTCCATGTCATCCTGCTGGGTGGCTCCAGCCTCCATGATGACACATGTGTAATGCTGTTGCTGCTGTAGACCAGGAGCCACCACGTTTAGGAGCAGCTCCTCCACTCTGGTGAGCGGGGGTTGTATGGCCGCCCCACCACCTGTGGCAAGCTGTTGCCTATGGGTATCAGACACATGCTGCAGGACATGTCTAATTAAATCACTGCAGTGATGGCATACCTGCTCATATGTCTGGTTATGCATGCCTATGTCATTTACCCGGCAAACAAGGTCTTGCCACAGTGCAGTACGGTCATGCTGGTGCTGGCTGGCCCTGGAAAAAAGCAGGTTATAGTGCTGGACCAGGCTGTTCTGAATTTTCTGCTCCTCTGCAGCCATATACGATGGATTACGTTGATGAGCCATAACCCTAGAAGACAATTAAACAATATGTGTGAGCAATTCATGTGGCACACTTAACATTATAAAGTACAGATATCACTTAACTGCCATATATTGCATCTATCTGTCTATCAGAGGATACACACATTCAATACCACATATCAGTGCTCAGCCCACAACTGGCTGACAGTGCCTGCCACACTCCATATAACAAACCAGTATACACCAGTAGTCGGCATACTGTTTGGGATACAATGCACAACCTCGTCCCGTGGGTATATATCAAGCTAATGCATGAAGAAATATGTCATCCAATGCAATGAATGTAATGTACATTTACAGTATTACCAGTAAACCACCCTAGTCTTTGATGCCATACCCGTACCTAACATATGTGCGCGGTCGTTAATATAGCTGGCATACTGCTGTAACAGAGTATACATGTTGCTAGGTACACACACATACCCTGTAACACACATGTGATTGCAGGCATGGTACAGGCATCATTACACACACATCAGACATACATACAACACACAGATGTATGCCGACACAGATGAGCATTACCTGTGTACCTTATAGTACTGTGTGCCCCTACTTACAGATACCTATGCCTGAGGTATGTAATCTGTGCAGACTACAGGAAACACACAAGACAGTGTTACCAGGGACTGTGAACATACACCATACTGTGCTGTTTAGGCCTACAGCTTCAGGTAGTACAACAGTTCATATGTGAGCTGGAGTCACCAGCAGTACCACTTACTGAGCATACATGTATTGCTTCAGCCTACAATGGGACACCACAGTCGTACACAAGGAACTACGTCACAACATATGCCATCCTACAATGTCCGCATCCCAATAACTGACACATCTTTCTCTGGCCTCACACCTAGGACACAGACTACCATGACAGACACAACCTCACACTAAGCTATCACACCTTTACAAACCTTGCACACAGTCACTGTCACACTCATTCCTCCTCACATAGCAGGTATTGCACTGAGTACATGTGTGGGTGTGTGCACTGTGTCATAGGTAGGTAATACGCTATTGGCCCTAGGGCCTAGAGCAGCCTAGCCATATGCTACCCTGCCCTTTGACACACATGTAATGTGATTTCACTTGCTCCTGTCAACCAGATACACATAGGTGACGCCCAGGGCATATTACCTATCTCCAAAACAATCATCAGGGGTATGTATGACATCTGCTAATGAGGAGCCTTGTTTGTTAATGCTGGGTGGTTTAGTCCAGAGTATGGCATATTTGTGGATAGGAACCTGTACCTCCAGCATGTGCTGTTTAGTGAGGTGACAAGGATTAGGACCCTAGGTCATGTAGCCCGGAGGGATTGTGAGGTGTTGTCATGGTGGTTGGTCGACTGCTATGGGTGTGACATACCTCTCTTTGTCCGGCAGTGGTAACCTCTGGGTGGGCGGTATGCAACACACTCTAGCTGTGGTTTTTTGAGTCAGTCTGCATAGGGCATGTCTTTGAGGGCAGTATTACTCTTTGTTAGGTATGTCTGTGGCCTTTCCACTTGCTGTAGTTGTCATGTGAGGTACATACCACATGGGGCATTGTGATGAGTAGAGGGGAACACCGACCTATATTTCCCTAGATGACACACCTTTTGTGATGACATGTACCACGTAGACAGATTACATGACTACTGTGACACTGTGATTATCAAAGGGGAGCCTACTGTCCACCTGTGTCCCGTGTTCCCTTCTGACACCTTCAGTGTTAGGCAGGCTACCACCTATGTGGCAGTTACTGTGTAAGGTGTTTTGGAATGGGGTATGGTACTGCAGTATCAACACTGGTGTTCAGTCCATGCCTTGGACAACAGGCACCTGTTGCAGTACATATGACCCTGTGTCTCCCTCTCTCTCTCTCTCTCTCTGTAGATATATATATATATATATATATATATATATATATATATATATATATATATATATATATATATATATATATATATACATATATACATATCTATACATATCTATCCATATCTATCCATATCTATACATATCCATACATATCCATACATATCTATATATATCTATATATATATCCATATATATCCATATATATCTATATATATCTATATATATCCATATATATCGATATATATCTAAATTTATCCATATTTACCCATATATATATATATATATATCAATCTACATATATACACATATATATCTATATATATATCCATATATATATATATATATATATATATATATATATATATATATATACATATATCTATATCTATCTTTATATGTATATATAGATCTATATATCTATAATTCTATATATCTATATTTCTATATATCTATATATATATCTATATCTATATATGTATATATATATATATATATATATATATATATATATATATATATATATATATATATATATACACACACACACACACACACACACACACACACACATATATATATATATATATATATATATATATATATATATATATATATATATATACACATACATCTAAACACATATACTGCCCACCTGTCATGGTGGGGATGTCATTTACGCAACAGTTGTGAGACATACGGTTATGTAATACTATTGCACAATGTTGTGCAGAATGCATTCTGCTGTCCTCAGGCCGTATACCTGTAGCAGGCCTCACTGCCTGTAGCTCAGTCCCACAGCGTTTAATCACCACATGACATATACCGGCACTGCTTGCTGTCTGCAATGCCACACACTACAACCTACATACATATGTGCATATAGCAGCCTACAACAACATACATATGTCCAGCCTTCACTAACAGTTGCAGCATGTCCCTTGCCCTATGCAAATGTGCATGTACATACAGATACGGACTGCTGCCACATATGGATGATTCACAGTATGTAGGGTACCCTTCAGACACATCTTTCGGATGTCAGCAAATACATATCTGTTACATACCTTACCTTTGTATTCCTCACCTCTGTCTGCTGTAGGTGTTGTATTTTTTATTTTTTTTGGTTTTGGTTTCCTCTGTGTGTTGCTGTTTGTTTTCAGTGTCTGTCTCCCACTGCCTGTTTGTATCCATCTGTCTCTGTCTGTTTCTCTCGCTCGCGCTCTCTCTCTCTCTTTCCCAGTTGGTGCAATGATATTATTGCATGTGTGGACAGCAGATACAGGCTGCTTTTCTAGGTATCTGCACTTGTTCATGTGATGGCCTCTGCACCAATTGGTGCCCACCATTTAGTAATTGCATGCAGCCTGCTGTGTGGTAATTGCAGTTCTCACTGTGATTTCAGGACACTGCTATAAAATAATAGGTTAGGTAGGCGTAGCCCTTTCAGTTTTGCAAGGTGGGAACCATGCTTGTTTGCTGTGGACACTGTTGTCTTAGTCAGAAGGTTGGTATATATCTCATATCTGAAGCTGGGTTGTAGCCAGTGAAGTGCATGTTGTACTGAAACCTGACTGTTGCTTCTTCCAGTACACTCTTCTCAGTGTGTTGGTTTACTCACACCTCCTAATGCTAACACTGGATACATGGGAGTATGTATTTTCTTTTCGAATTAGAAAATTAACTGACATACAGCAGTAGTTATTGCAATGTATTCCTATGGCTTTCCTATTTTCCCTTTACATTCACTCATTGTAATGCATGATATATTTCTTTCAGCACCAAGTTATTGTATATCTGCTGTGGCTTAGTGGTATGTCATGCAGACTGGTGAGTCCAAGGTGTGGGGTTTGAGACTGACAAGGGTATTTTATTTTGCTGCTGCGCAGTACAAGGGCCCTGTCATACAGAGTGACTAAGGCACTTTTAAACAGTTGTAAGCGGGTTTGAGCGGGTTTGCGCAATGCTTAGCGATGCTTAGCTAAGCGCACACAAGCTCACACTCACGCACCCCTGCTAACTACTGCTTAAAAGTGCTTACTCCCGCTAACCCCCGCGCTAATTTCTTTGAAAGAAAAGAAAATGGGGAGATAGGAAAGTGGTGAAAAAGGGGGCACAAAGAGGGAAAGACAGTAGGGAAACCAGCTGGGATGTGCAGGAAGGGTGTAGGGAAGGCCCATAGCTGCCCATTTCATTACCAGCAACAGCTGTGCATATGTTCATAATTTGGTGTGAAATTTGCAACCTTCCACCCCTGAGGGAGGGGTGAGGACAACAGAGTATGTTGTACTGCCAATTATAATTATGAGTTTACATGTCTGGTGGACATGTGTGCAAAATAGGAAGCTATGTATGGGGTGTAATTGTTTTGTGGGAACAGAGTGCCCTTTTTTTTATTTTTTTTTTCAGGTGAGAGTGGAATGTGAGGTAGGGGATATAGGTATATTTGGGGAGGTAGGTTGGGGAGGTAAACAGACAAGACAAACAAGATGCATACAGGGGTGGAATTTGACACATGGGGTGGGTGAACACAACTGACGGGGAAGGTTGTTTGGAAATCGCAAGCCCATGAGCCCACAGATGGTAACAGTGGAACTGAGATCCCCACCCATAGACAGTCACCACTGCACCTTCACATCCCCAAGGGTGGCTGTGCTGGGGGCTGAGTAGGACGGGCAGGCTCACCCGAGAGATGCGCCACTCTCGTCTCAAGCTGCCCTAGGGGATCAGCGACTGAACGCTGGATCTCCCTACGCACCACAGCCCGGACCCTTCGAAGGGTGACAGGTGGCCCTTTTCCGCCCTCGCTTGCATGGGGGGGACGAGCCCCATCCCCTGCAGTGCTTCCACCCGAAGGTGGCACAGGACCAATGGAGGAGGGGAGCCCTGGCTGGGCACCGGAGCTGCTGGTGCCAGGTGCACTCGCCAACTGAGGAGGGATAGGTGGGTCCGCTGGGACCGGCCTTCCCATACTTTCTGTGATTAGGTGTGTTTAATTACAACATAAACAACAGCATTCCAGATTAGTTGTAACAGCATGCAGTAATATTCCCATTAACCCAACACACCAAGGTTCCAACAGTTGAACAGCAAGCATAACACATGCATATATTGAACGACAGTGGATATTCCAACAGCATGCAGGGATGTTTGGTAGCAACAGGCCACCATGAACTGGGTGTTTGAACAGGGCACATGCAACAACATGAATGCAAATATTTATAAAACAATAGGACATATGCCCCAACAAATATTTAAGATTACACATACCCATTAAGGTGTGGAATTGCATGGTTTATGCACAAACAGTAGAGTGTAGAAAAAAACTCAGCTAACATCTTATAATCACTTTTACTCTACACTACATTCCTAGTGACTGCAAGTGTATATTCTCTACATGTATTATTACACTTGCCACCATGCATTAGGTTGTGTAATGGGTTTGGCTAGTTCAGTATATACTTGACCTATATCTGACATACTAACTGTCCAAGATGCAGATGTTACTGCTACATATTTCATGGTTGCATTTATATTTCTTTATCTACATATCTGGATGTTTTCACATGACATTTCCACTTCAATTTGTACAGAACCCTACATTTATTGAAGCACACTCACATTTCTGGGGAACATATTAGCATGCTACTCGTTTGCCAGATTTACTTATGCATGCCAGCCAGTAACTGACTGTTGAGGACTGTATATATGCTTCACAGCTACCAGCACTTCCCTCACCCACTGTAGATGGGACTGCAGAACTCTGGGTTGCCAGCACTTTCTAACACAGTACTATTTGTATAATGGAAAGGTACAACAACATTTCATACTAAGTGACACACACACACTCTGGGTTTTAAACCTTTATTACTGACATTACACACTTTTCCACAGGCTCACTCCTTTATTTGTTATAACAGTGCATATGGCAGACATATTCAAGACATATTATACCTTTATTAATGGGTTAGAGCACACTTTTGCAGGCTCAGTAACATATATTATATGACAGTACCTGCAGAGATTTTATTCCAGACATATTTTACCTTTCTTAATGGGTTACTACACTCTTTTTCTGGCACTATGACTATTTCGTATGACAGTACATGCAGAGGACTTATTCATGCCATTTTATGGCTGTATTATTGTACTACAACACTTTATTTCATGCTCTCTCCCCTATTTTATATAACAAAACATGCAGAATTTTCACTAACCTGCCTGGTGGCGTAGCCTTTGCAGCCTATCAGCATAGGCTTGATGATTCGCAGCAAGGTCACCTGCAGCTGTGAAGTAAATGAAGGGATATTGAGACATACCTATCCATTATGCAGAATCAATTATCAATTCTTATATTCTGCATTCTATGGCTACTTACTCAGTTGTGGGGCATCCTGCATCCCACAGGCCTCCTGTATCCATTGGTTCAGGCGGTCTTCCTTCTGTCTCTTCAGGTCTGCATGGTGGTGACAGACCTGCTCACCGGTGCGAGGAACGCCTGTGGCACTAGTGAGGTCATGAGCTAACTGGTTCCAAGCCTCAGCCTTGTACTCCGTCCCTTGGAACTGGCCCTGCAGGAGTCTGGATTCTTGATGGTGGACAAGGAGCCAAACCATGTATTTTGACTCCTTGATGCCCCAATGCTGCACAGTGGTTCTGTGCTTTGATTATGATGCACAGGGTCCTGCGTTCGAACCTTGTCATTCTTTTATTTTAATACTGTCTAGACAGGCTAGGGGGTGTGGCTGCGTTTAAGCAACTTAGCTCTACATTGCTCCCCGGTGCCCTACGGTGCCCTGGTTGGAGCGGTGCGCACGTCCACGCAAACAGATTACGCTGGTAAAGAGCTTTTAAACTTTGGGCAACTCTATTGCGCTGGGTAAAGTGCTATTAAACTATGGGCAACTCTGTTTAGCTGGGTAAAGCGCTATTAAACTATGGGCACCTCTGTTTAGCTGGGTAAAGTGCTATTAAACTATGGGCATCTCTGTTTAGCTGGGTAAAGCGCTGCTTAATGGCAGGCTATTATATATCTGGATCCTTTAAAAATATATATTTTGTTCACTGATACATTGGCCATTTCACTGCTTTTAATAATATTTTAATCATATATGTCTGGTATTATTTCAAATACTGATTTAAAACATAAATAAGAAGGGGAGTGGTGGGACTCGAACCATGAATACCTCTTCTTTGTGCATATGCTGTACCATTACGCTATTGCAATTTGGTGTGGTTTGCATAAACATTCTTTATTATGCTCTTCCATGTCGGAATTGCTAACTATAGCTAAGCAATGGGCACACCCACGCACACACGTGCAAATACGGGCAGCTATATCGTGGATTTTAAAAAACAAAATAAATATTTAACTTTTTATAATTGTGATGGTGGTTTACAGTGTCAGGGAGTGTGGTGCTGGGTGCAAGTACATCTGAGTGAACTCGCTCTTGCGTGTTGACATTTTGCTTTTACTACACTTGCAGGGGCATGGACTTTTAGACTGCTCGGCAGTCGGACACGCGCACTGCTTTCATACTCGGTCCGTGTAAGAGTTACGGTTGAGTCAGCATGCCCTCATGAATATTCATGGCACGCTGACATCATACCGTTCAACTGCAGCCTCCGAGTAAGACTTATTAAGTCTTACACGGAGGATTCGTGAATCCGGGGGATAGTGTAAATACATCTCTCACATACCATATCAGAATTAACTGGTTGTCAGTAAACATGAGACAATTTCCACATTGACTCAGGATGCCCATAGCCACCAAGCCAGTAATGGAAATAGTGGGAATGTTCATATCCATGGCAACAGACCCTGTTTATTGATTAGACAGTTGGAGTTAGAATCTAAAGCAATGGCAGGAGTATCCGGCTTGCAAATCTGGGGACAGTGCTTGTCACTGAAAACTAGTTGGCCTGTGTGCAACTAGGTATTGGTGAAATTTCAATTGTGCTTTTACAGAAAAAAATATTACTCAAGATGTCTGTGTCTATACAGGGCACTGCCAAACACTTGAGGGGAAACTAAAATGTAGACCCTGAAAATTTAAGGATGAAGTATTTAGACAGATATTCTGAAGTTAGAAACAGATCAAGCAGTAGTTACTGAAAACTAAGACTTAGAAAATGGGAGAGTTGCGTGAATTGCTACTTCCTGACTATACAAGTGCTAGTCTCAGCACAGCTCTATGCTGCTGGGATACAGTGCTCCTTTACTTCTTCTCTCACAAGAAACAAAACATTAGCACCAATCCAAAGATAAGAAGAAGGACACAGCCTGTTTGGTGATCCACAGTCTTGTTCAAGATGATGCAAGTGTCTGTAGGCTTGTTGCACCCTTTTCCTGGTAGAAACCTTAAATAACAACCAGACCAACCAGGAACATAAAGCACTGCCCAACCAGAAACAGTCAGGAATCAATGCACTCTGCTCCTTCTCTCACCAGGAGCAGAATATAAATACAAATTCCAAGCTGTCACCTATGAAACAGTAATTAGGTTTTCATGTGATCAGCAGTCTCTAGGAAATAATGCCCCTGTGCTCCTTCTCTCTCCAGGAGAAAACATAAGCATTATTCCTAAGATGACTACTGAGAGGCAGAATGTGGGCTCCCCAATAATTGGTGGTCTTGCATATTTTAAAGATAAGATTGACAAAGATGATTAATATCCTAAGCATTGCAGTATGCACTAAGCAGTTAAATATGAAAGAGGGGTAACTAAAGCTTTAGCTGTCTAAGTGGAGAGCCACTGATTTTAAAAGAGAAAGATAGATTGAAAGGTTGGGTAATTTGTATTCTGATTCTATGGAATACAGTGGGATGGCAGATAAATTTAAATAGTTGAAGGGGAGTGATTTCACAAAAAAAATCTGTGCTTACTCACAACAGCTAATGAAAGGGGATGGGGGAGGAGATATGTGGTCAAGTTAACATAAGGCACGAACAGCTAGAAAAACAGTTGAGTTTAAGAACACAACAGCACCAGGGTGAGAGGGTAGATGAAATCTCTGTGTGACTCACAAGAGTCATAGCTTTGATCTCTTTCCTAGTCTTATGCAATTAAAAGCAGAATGCAAGGAAAATGCAGTCTATA